>NC_060126.1:394184287-394487317 GCF_021461395.2 Schistocerca americana | reverse complement strand
TATGGAAGGCATACTAAAATCTATACTGACCACAAGTCACTACAGTTTCTGATGTCGGCCAAACTTAACCATAGACCACTCGCTAGGTGGGCACTCTATTTACAAGAGTTTCAGTTTTCGGTCATGTATATTCCTGGGCCACAGAATATAGTGGCAGATGCGTTGTCAAGGAACCCAGTAAGTCATGGTCAATGCTTTGATGAGGAGGTAAACGAGAACAGATATGATATATTGTATATGCAGGGCGTGCCGTTCGAGAAATACGTGGGGCGGTACTCACAAATATTGCGAAAGAGCAGGATAAAGACACGTCATGGAGAATGGTGAAGGACAGAGTTAGAGCGAACTTAGATGCCAATATAGCGCGCTTTTATACAATTCAGAACGGGGTCCTTTTCTACCGTAGAAATCCGAACACACAGGACTGGGTGTTGTGTATACCAAATGAAATAGTCAACAAGTTGATCTGGTACACGCACCTAAGTTACGGGCATTACGGGGCAAGGAAATGCTGTAAGAAGTTAAGGGAATCAGTTTATTTCATTAGTATGGAGAGGAGGATCAAGAACGTGCTTGGTAGTTGCAAATTGTGCCAGAAGGCAAAATCGTTAACTATATCATGCAAAGCGCCGCTTTTTCCGATAGTGCCCGGTAGATTGAGGGAATTCGGAGCAACAGATTTGTTTGGCCCGCTACCTAAGTCAGTGCAGGGATATAGATATGTTTTAGTAGCAGTGGAATTGGTGTCAAAGTATGTGACTTTTACCGCATTGAAACGTGCGATGGGAAGGACAGTGCTAGCAGCGATCGTTAAAAACTTTTTGCGAGAAGTAGGAACAGTAGAAAAGTTCATAGCTGACAACGGACCACAATAAAGATCCAGACAATGGCTAACCACACTGAAGAGAAGAAGGATAAAACCCGTGTTCATATCGCGATAGCATGCTGCAAGTAACCCCAGTGAAAGAGAGGTAAAAGAACTGGGAAAGTTGTGTAAGATCTATTGCCATAGGCAACATAGAAGTTGGGGTATTTTTCTCAAAGATTTTCAGGACATCTTCAATGAGCTACCACATGGAGCAACTGGTTTATCACCAATTACGGTACTAAAGAATGAACCACCACCAGATCGAGTCAGGGAGCTGGTAGATTTTCCGCGATCAGGAAAGCAGAGGCAAACAGAAATTGTCAAGGTTGCGATAGAGCGTATTAAGAAAGCAGCTAAGGATAGGCAGGAGAAGCAGAAAGGAAAGATCCGTAAGATCGAATTGGCAGTAGGAGAAAAGGTTCTCATTAAAACTCATCGATTATCAAAGAAGCACAGATTCCTAACTAGCAAATTCTTTACGGTGTATAGTGGACCATTCAGAGTGAGGCGGATTGTCCATGAAAATGCTGTACTGATTGAGACGATCAAGGGAAAACAATCTCGTGGGCTTCATCACATTTCTAACATCAAATTATGGAAAAGTTAAGGATAGATCGAAAGTAGGCAATTTATGGTAGATAGTCAGTGTATTTATCTGTGGTGTGTAACGTTGTGCAGGGACAAATCGAACATCAGAATTTTCAGGCAGGATGTCAGGAAGTATGACGGAATAGACTGGTCGAATGAGTCATGAACAGGAGTCGACAGAGTGGTGTCTGTACGTATTTTTTGTCATATGAATAAGGATCAAGCAGAAACGACGTGATGATTAATGAGTGGAAAAAGATGGTAGATAGAGAAGCGACGTGATAAATAGTAGAGGATAAAGGTGATATTTAAGGAGAGAAGCGACGTGAAGCAGTGTGATTAATAAAGAGAGATTCGACGTGATGAAACAGTGGTAAATAAAGGTGAGTAGAACTAATAATGTGAAGATGTCTTAGAGGTATGTTACAGAGAGGCCTGTGTATGCTGCAATCGAGATTGATGCGAATGGCGAAGGAAGACCAGGAAATGACGGAGTAATCGACCGATGGAGAGCCGAAATACGAATGAAGAGATGAGGACAACTGCACAACGTGAAAGGACATAAAGGGAGTATGAGATCCAGATGGTGAACGATGTGGAACACTGACTTAAGATGTAATATAAGTGTAAATCTAATTCTTACCATAACATTTGCTATATGAAAAAAATAATTTTTGTTGTTGTTGTTGTTGTTGAAGCCTGGTACCAGTATAACTAATCAAAACGGCACCAAGAATGTGTACAGTTTTTTTGCAGGATGAATAATTTGTGTACTTTTTGTTCTTAGAGGAAATGTCGCAATTCTAAGTTGATATTTAGCGGGATGAATAATTGGTAAAGTGAATGCAGAGGTAAGCCGATGGAGAGAGGTGCCAGAGTGAAAGGACGAATTCGGAGACTGGGTAGCTATCTCCGAAACAGCTTCATGTGTTATGTGGTTGAATATAAGGGAGCAAAGGTATGGTATGTTGTCATGAGTGTGGTGGTGTTAGGGTTAGCTGACTTCTAGACCTATTCTGTTAGTGTATTAATGGGTTGAATGAGAAGGAAAATGTGATGTCTGGTGAGTGAGAGTCGTAGAGTAGTGTGATCAATGCGCACACTCCTGTAAAAGGGATGCTACCGATCCATAACTAAAACATTATTGTGTTTTATTATTTGATTGGGATGAACCTCGATGGCAGGTCAGGATCTGACATGTGGATGGTACATACGTGTCATAGAAATGTTGTTATATATAATAAAATGTAAAATATAAAAAGAGATACTAATTTCAGTCTATCACAAGCACAAAGGTGCATTGTATGTTGTAGATTTAGAGTCACCAGTTTCTAAAATGTTTATTGTGTTAGGATGTTAAAGTAGTTTACTATTTAATAACATGTGGTAGGTAATTGTGAGCTGTGTAGATTATTTCTTATTTTTTTGTTAGAACACTTTCAAGGGGTATTAACTTCAGTCTGTCACAAGCACAAAGGTTCACTGTTTATTGTAGTTTTAGAATAAACAGTTTCTAATATTTTCACTGTGATAGGATGTTAGAGTAGCCTACTATTGGATATTGTAATTATGAGGTGTATAGTTTGCTTATTATTCCTTTTGTTTTTTTTACACTTTCATGATTTGTATGAGGGACGACAGGTACAATCAATAGCACAAGTGTGGGCTGTATATAGAAAAGGGATAAATGTTGATGTTGTATGTCTAGAAAACTAGGGTGTATGATTTTATGTTTTTTACAACAAAGATTCTTTTATTACCAATGTATCTAATAGATCATACATGTAATCAATGAGTATTTAAATACTGTAAGAATATCCTTTTGTCCGTAATGTTGCGAGATGCATGGAAGGGTCTCACTGATTGGGTGTCGTAGCGCTGAGGGGCTACACCGAATGCGCCCGTACCACATAAGCCAAGCAGACGTCGGCAACAGAGCCGGTGCGCTCCCCACTCCACTGCCGGTCGGGGTACACTCCACGTGCCCGCTACAGCAGGTCAACGGCCTGGGGCGACACGCATGTGCCACTGGCCATTCATAATTTCCGCCACCCTTACGACTGGGGAAAGTATCCCGCGGAGGCAACAGCGGGTGGTTTCTTCTGCTCAATGGCGCGCGAGGCGGCGCCACGGCAGAATGAACGACGCGGGGCAGAGTCCGGCGGGCATTTTTTACCAGCAACTATTAACTAGTACTGGACTGTGGAGCCGGGAAACAAGATGACTGCTCGTTACGTCTCCATAAGGTGGAAAGTGAAGGACTGGTGTTTCCACGTTGTGAGTGGTGGAAAAGATTTTGTCTTTAGCAGACAGGACGATCGTTTTGTTTTGTCTTGACCACTGAACGGTGGGATCCATAAACTTTTGGCAGTGACTTGTTAAGTGTGCTTTGTGAATTGCATGTGGGACGCTTGGTATACTTAAAGAGGACAGTTGTCGTTTGGTGAAACTAAAGTGGGACATTGACATTTGCATTTGTAGTAGGAGACATTTCTTTAATTGGTGCGGGAATAAGTGCTGTTTGTTGGAACTTACGACTTTTAATTACACCATGAACTGAAAGGAAAGAACCGTGGGTAATAGCAGTTGTAGGGCCATTTTTGGACGACCAGATTCGGGTGGATGGTACTCTGAGAGTGACTATGACATTTGTGTTTAATGTGAGATACAGTTTACTGTTCAGTGCGTGTTCAAAATGCCGATTTGAGTGACGTAAAGACTTTCGTCCGCGTAACCATGGGAGAGCTTTGACACCGAGACAGTGTTTCTAGGGAACCTGTCAGCAACTTTTTTGACCCCAAGAAAACCACAGAATGAAATGATTCCGTGTGACTCACAAGATAGGGAATAATGTATTTGTACTTGTAAATGTGTAAATTTTTTTATATGTTTCATTCCTGAAGGGACAGCAAGTGTAATTGTATTTCATTAACGTATGTGTTTAGAATAGTTAGTGTGTTTTTTTTTTGTTTGTTCTGGGTTATCAAGTTCACGTAGCATGTTTATTAGAATATTTGGTACAATGATGCTTTAATTATTAGCCAGTGGCGTAATACTAACGTAGCGGCTCTTGTTGCATTGGTCAGTAAGGTTGTCACAGGGGACAAGAGTTTGCATTGCACATCAAATATCGGAATTAACTGATGCATTTTGATATCGTGGACAGTAATGATCTTGTTGGTGTGTTGACTGAAGCCACTTATTTTCATTATCACAGTGGCGATATTTCACATTAAAGTGTAATGAAGGCTAGTCGAAAAGCAAGTTCTTGTCGTCTAAATGTGTAACAACAGAGAAATGAGCAGTAGAGTAAGATACGAGAGCTACTGGTGGATTCAAGCACTTATTGCTAACTATTTACTGCATGTATTGATCAAAGTTGATGGGCTGACTAGCTCAGCAGCAGGTATTTGTACTGGTGAACAAGGATAAGGTTAAACTCACAGCCGAGTTGTGGTGGCAAGTGCTTAAGTGATGATAGTTAATGAGGTATGACATGATGTCTTAGGTTGACTATATTACGTAACCAGTATGTAACTTGTGGTATATTTCATTGTTTTTTCTTCTCAGTTTTATTTCTCTGTACATTTGATGTATATTTTAGAGTAATGGTATGGAGCCTGACATTCTATATGTAACGAGTGTACGCATTGTTTTTATTTTGTTGATTTTGTTTTGTATTTAGACTTTGCTGTGTAAAGGTTTTTACCCCGCAATTTATGAATGTCAGATTACTTGCTCTGTGTTTGGATGGTGAGCTATTTAAAAA
The DNA here is from genome assembly GCF_021461395.2 of Schistocerca americana. Taxonomy (NCBI): domain Eukaryota; kingdom Metazoa; phylum Arthropoda; class Insecta; order Orthoptera; family Acrididae; genus Schistocerca; species Schistocerca americana. The sequence goes on along the minus strand of NC_060126.1, from coordinate 394,482,092 downwards.
TTCATGAGTACAATTAGTATTTTTTTATTTGTTTTAGAATTATTGAAGTTTGGATTACTCCTAAAAATAACGGAGATCCCGGTAACTAAGCAAATTTTTATCTCACCATTATTTTTTATTTGTATGATGCGATGTTTTATTTGTCATTTGGATTGTTGTAAATTTGTATGTGTACGTTACTCCGGATTGTGGAGAGTACAATAATGCAACAACTGTGTCAATAATTTGGTAAAGTAACAGCATTTGGTCGTCTATTGAGGTCACCAGGGGCTATGGTCTCCTCCTGGTTATTTTGATGACTTGCTACATTTGTTCTAATACAGCTTTCTTAAAAAAATGTTCGTAACTACCCTCGCATTCCAAGGATAGTACCGTGCCATTTTTTTCTGCATGGGTAGCCGGTGGTGAAAGGGTACAGTACCGCCCGACATTGAAAATAGGTACAACATACTTCATTATTTTTGTCTGAAGAACACATTTTTTTTGTAAAATAACTCAATTTCAATTAATACAGTGAAGCCAGATACCTGTGTGGGAGAGAATAACAATTTATTTAATTAATTGATCACATGTGCACTCCCACAAAATATATCCCTACATCCAGTTTGGTGAGATCTGTGAAATGAATGAATGTATGGTCGTCTGCTAACCGCAGATAGTGAATGTGAATATATGCTCATCTTTGAGACGATCCTTTTGCCACCTTTGGTGGAACCAAAGAGATGAAACTTACCAGAGCTCTGAGCACCTGAAATGTGGTTGACCAATATGGTAGCATGGTCTTCCCCCACCTCGACAGAGGTGCGAGATGACCTGAAGAACAGCCATGTTTCAGCACTCTGCCGCTGGATCTTGTGCTGTTAAGACCTGTCTTAGTTGTGCTCCGTAAAGACAAAAGAGTGGAGACATGGTATGCATGTGAAATATTTAAGAGTAGTTTGAAATAATAATTTCTCTATTTCAGGAACTTTTGTGGGGAGAATTAAATGTCAGGCGGTAATATTAATGGGATAGTAGTAATCTTTAGAAGTGACCAACGGTCAGAATGAAACCACGTGTAGCAATAAGTTGAAATCCTTTCATGTGCTTAAGTTAAGCTGAATTACTAGCGTGTGTACAATAAGTTGAAATATTTAAGAAATAGCGTGTGTACCATAAGTTGAAATATTTAAGAAATGGTGTGTGCAGGACTTGAAATTAGAGACGAGTACTTCCATGTGGTGAGTACTGTGTGAGTCTCAAACTGTGTATGAGACAAAAGATAAAGAGAAGTACTCGTCCACAGTGTCAGTTGAGGACTCGCGTGTGTGATGAATACATTCTTAATATTACTTTGCGTGATATGATTCTGTGTGACGCTAGATTCAAACTCTGAGAGAGAAGCAAGGTGAGTCGGCTGTCTATCCAGCAACGCCACTTGGCTTGCATTGCACAGGAAGACGTGCATATATCTCCAGAGTTCATAGTAGGAAAGTAGAATTACGAAGTGGGGCAGTGTCATGTGAAACTGGGATAAATATTAATTGAAGTGGGAAAGCTGAAAGTGATAATGTTGTGACTATTCCCAGTGTAATATTTCATATTGTAGTGTGGTGTATGTGATGTAATTTGGGTATGTGTGGTTTGCATGGGAGAGTAGCGAGGTAGTTTCAAAAGATTAGTGGGTTATGCGTGTTCCTTCTGTACCGCTCGATCTGGAGGAAAGTTTCGTGATGATGATTGTGAGAGTCGAAGCGTGAGATATAATAAAAGATCCACCATCCTATCCAGAAAGTGCACTGTAGCGTTAAATAATTACGAGACCATAATATAGAGATTCACCAAAGTAAAGCCATCCCCACTGGGCGGAATTTCTCATGTGTTATTGTTGTAGGTTATAGAATTTGTGTGTTTAGGTTATAGAATTTATCGGAATAAATAAGATAGTGAAAAGAAAAAGATTGGTGGCCTTTTCCTTCGAATTGTATGTTGTCATGATATCCAGAATTTATAATGTGTGCGCCACTCATATTCAGTGCCATGGCCACGTGTTGATAAAAGCCGTTAAATAAAAAGGAAAGAAAATGTGGTATTGCCAGTGCGTAGTGAACAGTCAGAGTTCTGTAAATTACTGATAGTCAGATGCATGTTTCCGTTGCGTATTATTCATACCGGAGGATAATTTGTAACTAAATTGTGAATACGAGAGTTCATGTTACTCGATAAATAAGAATGAATCCACTCGCTTGGCAGACCACTCGTCTTGCAGGCCTGACTGCTTGATGCCACAGTATGAGCAAGGCATGTGGGTGCCTCTCTAAATATTTAATTTAGAAATTGAATGAATTAAGTGATGGGATTCCAGATTGTTCTGAGACAGTGTGAGATGTGCAAAATGTCACTGTAATGTGTCAGTAACAGGATATAAAGTATGGTGTTGGCTACCCAGTGCTGAATGGTATTCATAGGATGTGCTAGGAGAAGCAACCACACTTGTAACTATTGATGGTTTTTTGCGTTTTTTAATTTGGGAAACGATTAGTAACACTCTTGGCTGGAACTCTACTACTTCATCGTCTACAAAACCCACTAACGACGGAATTAACTCATTGAAAAACGACATATGGGGCTATGGCGTTTGCTTCAAGGCCCAGTTCACATTCAAATGGGCTTGGTTTCCTTTTTTCGTTGTGAGTTTTGTCACTTTCTTAAATGTTTCAGATTCTTCCCTGAACATTTCGCTTGTAGTAGGAAGAATTGTTTATTCGGTGTCGTTTTCTAGAAGTGTAACAGGTGGTAGGGTATCGCCTGGAATGTCATCTTCAGTGAGATGGCAGTTCATAGTCTTTTTTTTCAAAAATTCTAGATGTTTGCTGAAAATGTAAGTTTTGGGTGGCTGCCTTGCCCTTCCAGAGAACTTTTTTTTTACAGTCCTTTGCTTCCTCTCGCGTTTCTGAAATGAGTCAAGAATATTCATAGACTTCTTCATAACAGCTGTCCCCGAGAAAAATTACTCGTTGTTAGTTGTCACATGTGTGATAAAAATGTGGTTTGTTTTGATTTTAATACTGTGACAGCATAGTATTATTATACAAACATTATACGTTGCCTGTTTGCCAAAGTTGGGCAAATTTCATTTCCAGATGATTTGGAGCGATTGTTTCAGATATGTGGCCATGGTTGTTCACTACTGGCCATTAAAATTGCTACACCAAGAAGAAATACATATGATAAAAGGGTATTCATTGGATAAATATATTATCATAGAACTGACATGTGATTACATTTTCACGCAATTTGGGTGCATAGATCCTCAGAAATCAATACCCAGAACAACCACCTCTGGCCGTAATAACGGCCTTGATACACCTGGGCATCGAGTTAAACAGAGCTAGAATGGCGTGTACAGGTACAGCTGCACATGCAGCTTCAACTCTATACCACAGTTCATCAAGAGTAGTGGTTGGTGTATTGTGACGGGCCAGTTGCTCGGCCACCATTGACCAGACGTTTTCAGTTGTTGAGAGATCTGGAGAATGTACAGGCCAGGGCAGCAGTCGAACATTTTCTGTATCCAGAAGGGCCCTACAGGACCTGCAACATGCGGTCGTGCATTATCCTGCTGAAATGTAGGGTGTCGCAGGGATTGAATGAAGGGTAGAGCCATGGGTCGTAACACATCTGAAATGTAACGTCCACTGTTCAAAGTGTCGTCAATGCGAACAAGAGATGACGAATACACGCTTCCAATCTGTGTTCACCGCGATGTCGCCAAACACGGATGCAACCATCATGATGCTGCAAACAGAATCTGGATTCATCTGCCATTTTGCCATTCGTGCACCCAGGTTCGTCGTTGAGTACACCATTGCAGGCGTTCCTGTCTGTGATGCAGCGCCAAGGGTAACCGCAGCCATGGTCTCCCAGCTGATAGTCCAAGCTCCTGCAAACGGCGTCGAACTGTTCGTGCAGGTGGTTGTTGTCTTGCAAACGTCCCCATCTGTTGACTCAGGGATCGAGACGTGGCTCCACGATCCGTTACAGCCATGCGGATAAGATTCCATATTCTGCTAACAGTCATTGGATCTCGACCAATGCGAGCAGGAATGTCGCGATACGATAAAGCGCAATCGCAATAGGCTACAATCTGACCTTTTTGAAAGTCGGAAACGTGATGGTACGCATTTCTCCTCCTTACACGAGGCATCACAACAACGTTTCACCAGGCAACGCCGGTCAACTGCTGTTTGTGTATGAGAAATCGATTGGAAACTTTCCTCATGTAAGCACTTTGTATGTGTCGCCACCGGCGCCAACCTTGTGTGAATGCTCTGAAAAGCTAATCATTTGCATATAACAGTATCTTCTTCCTGTCGGTTAAATTTCACGTCTGTAGCACATCATCTTCGTGGTGTAGTAATTTTAATGGCCAGTAGTGTACATTCACAGATCTTCACTATTGTTACAGACTTGGCATTTCCACTGTCTGACATGTCACAGGTCTGTTCTAAAAATTCCGGAACTTTGTCCAGAAGATTTTTCTGCCCTTACCTTTTATTATTGTGCATGGTATTCTGCGAAATATTCTGCTCTAAAATTGATACACCGCTCCCAACGCCGTTCCCACCTCCAGAAGCAGTCTCGGTACGCGTCTTGCTGGGTCATGCAAAGGGCCATCTGCGAATTTTCTTCTTTCTCGTCTATCGTTGCAAATATTCTTCCGCATGGGCCAGGTCTGGAGAGTACACAGGATGAGGCAGCACACTGATTTCGTTTTTTGTGCTCTTCACATATTTCAAGGAGGTGGTCTATCTGGCCTTGACTCATGAACTGTGGGACGAACTTGGTAGCAACACAGTGCATTCCAAGATACTGTGTCAAGATTTCATGACATGATCCAACTGAAATATTGCATTCGTCTGCAATCTCTAGGACAGTAAGTCTTCGATTGGCACGCACAATTTCGTTGATGTTCCTGACATGGGCGCCTTCGATAGACACCGAAGGATATTGTGAACGTGGACCATCTTTACCTTCTATTTGACCATTTTTAAACCATGCGAATCATTCGTAACACCGAGTACGTCTTAAGCACTCATCACTGTTGGCTTCCCGCATCGTTTGGTGTGCCTCTGTAAAGATTTCCTTCAGTTTCCAGCAAAATTTAATGCAGACGCTTTTCTCCTCTAACTCTGCAATCTCTATATTCGCAAAATGTGCGACACAAGGTTCTACCCATTAGATCACTGAACAATGACTAACAGATATACAGCAAAAAAGCTTCCGGAAGTTACACATTAAATACAGGTGTGTGCACGGATGGCAATGGTATTTTGCTGCAACACACTATTGTCGCGAAACTACGAACGTTCCTTAATTTTTTGAAGTGATCTCGTATGTCACGGTATTAGTCTCTACAGCACTAACGTATCCCTGTACTCACATTTTATCTCTAGAGCGAAATCGCAGAAAAAATTTGAACAAGGAGCTAGTTTCCCTCACTACACTGGCGCTGTCGATGAAAAAATATATCCATTGTCCATCAGAGCAGTTCGTCGTATTACAACTACAAGGGATTTTCGTCTGTAGTACTAATGGTTGTAGCAGATTCACAATACAATTTATGTGTATTGATGCTGGCAATTATGAAAAACATAAGATGGTTCAAATGGCTCTGAGCACTATGGGAGTCAACATCTTAGGTCATAAGTCCCCTAGAACTTAGAACTACTTAAACCTAACTAACCTAAGGACATCACACACACCCATGCCCGAGGCAGGATTCGAACCTGCGACCGTAGCAGTCCCGCGGTTCCGGACTGCAGCGCCAGAACCGCTAGACCACCGCGGCCGGCAAAAACATAAGAGACTCGGTCATATTTTAAAACACTCATTGTAGATATCACTCTCGAAGATTTGACTTAGACATCCTGAAGATAAAAAAAAAGTGTCAAGGTAGCATTTTTTTTGTTGCTGGTGAACCTTTTGGGCTTCACAAACACCTTGTCCAACCATTTGCTGGATACCATTTGCTGACTGCAGAAAGGATCTGTAAATATTGCCACTTAACGAGCTAAAGGAATGTAGAATGTCCAGTTGGAATAATAAGCAATAAATGGAAGATTTTCCACAGAAAAATAAAATTGTATCCCAATCTTGCCATTGATATTGTTAAGGCCTTTGTTGTCTTAATAATTTTGCTATTGAAAGAGACTCTTACAACACAGAGGATACTCTGTGGATGACTGGGCTTCAACATATAAATAGAAGCAAATGTGTGTGTGTGGGAATTTCAGCAAATAACGTTCGAAAAGTGATGAAGCATTGTTTATTAACACCAATAGGTTCAATTAAATGACACTATTGTAATATTTCATGTGTCAACAAAGAATGCCAATAATTCATTGTATTTAATACAATAAATATAGGGCTGTACTCATATTTGTTTCTTTTGTTTCTGTCATTCTCTTCAAAACAGTCGCATAGTTCTTGGAATACTTATAGCCAGGCATTTCTTATCTTTTCTCGTTATAACAGTCTTGAGTTTTGTGCCATAAAATGGACCGATCATGAACTAATGTAATTAGTGCTTCCAGTTCTGCTTCCAGCATGATAAAACAAGGTAAGGACTGTTTGAAAAAGTATAGTTTCACAAAACCTAAGAAGCAGTGAAGACTAGAACAACAAACATCAAATGTCAAAACATGTGAACCCCAACAATACACCACAGCTGCTGCTCCACTGGCTGGCTTGGTTTGCCATCACTGGCAGCCAGCTGTGGTGGTGGGGGCTGCCAGCTTCTGCAGCAGCACCCTGGCAGCTAGAGTCCCATTTAGCTGGCGCCAGTCTAGGATGAAATGTCTCATACAATGTACCTACCAACAATCGTGTACTGGCGCCATTTGCTTGTCAGCAGAATAAGTGCGAAACCAATGTTACTCATCAACAAAGGAGCTGACAGTAAGCAGGAGGATACATATTGTTGACTGACAAGTAGCAAGCAGCATAGCCCACCACACAGGCACACCGATGTGTTGAACGAACTATGAAGCGAAAAATGGAATACATTTTTGCCAAGGAATCACCAAACAGTTTTAAACATTGTGTAGCTTACTATAATGCAAAGCCACAGCAGTTCAAGACAACAAGAAGTAAGTGTCAGAAGAATGAAAGTCATAGTTTTGTTTAGGTTTGTTGCCATATAATTTCTGGCGGTTACAGAAGTATTTTGGGTGCTACATAGCGTGTGAAGATTTAGAGTTAACTGTTTTGGAGCTGCATTTTACGTATGTATTCAAGTTGAGTGGTGACTGTTTTTTAAACTTGTTCTGTTACAAATTACCATTATGGCCAAAACTGGAGAAATCTTTGTGGTATCAGCAAGGACCAGACTGACAACAAAATGGTACAATGGGATGAACCTAAGGGTTCAGGACTTTGGGGTAGTAGTGAAATCAGAGTGGTAGAATAATAGTAGATACAGCAGTATAATATATTACGGGTCTTGTAAGGACCAACAATAGGAAATAAATGAATAGTTGCGAACTGGGACTCCAAAGCCAAATCAGTGTAATAATAAGTTTAGTAATACGAAAAAGAAGTACTTAAAGAATTTTTTGAGTCAATATTTCTTAAGTTAGGATAATACGTAGCCAGATGTGAGGTCTTAAGAATAAAGAGTCAGGAAAGAACTTCTTAATTAGAAGCAGTACTTCAAAACCAATTTGAAAAAGCTGCAGCATGTAGAGATATTCAAGTGAGTGCACGTATACATAAGAAATAAAATGCAGAAGTAGAAAGCAATGTACAAGCAAATCACAATGATCTCACCAAAATTAAGAAGACTGTAAGGGAAACATGCAAGAAATGTATTTACACTATAATCAAATGGAGACAGCAAGAGATGATAGAGCAAAGAACAAAAACAGGGGAGAAAAGATATACAGGAATGCATCAAATTGGGGTTAAAGGCAAGAGACACATATCATACACCGTGGAACCATAGCCGTATGGTGTTATGACACTCAATTAATCAGAGTTGACAAATTTGATCCGGAAAGGATCGACCATCATGTCTCATTTTTGGCAAACTTCAAAGAAGGCTGGATTACCTGTGGATATAAGAGAAATAAATCAATTTTAGTCAAGAACGCTAATGAGAGATGCAGTCAGGTGGTGGCTGCATGTCTGCATATCAATAAGTACCTACGCGGATTTTAAGGTGGCAGTCCTGGAGGGATACCGGTGGGAAGGATAACAGACTGAATTATAGATAGCTGACAGTAGTAACTGGACCAAATTACCAGAAAAGTATGCAGATGGAGAGAATGTGTGGCGATGAAAGACGTGTAAAGCACTAACCAGGTGAGAAAGCAGGACAAAACAGAAGGCCCATGCCTGTCTCAAGAACATCAGTGTGTTCCGAAAAATAAAAAAAATGAAACATATTTTATGGCATGAAAAGGAATCGAAGAAAGAAGAAACGAGCATCGTTATACAGTAATAATAGCCAGGCCATGGTGACGTTTGCTTAAAAAAAATGAATAACAGTCTGCACAGGGGTGTAACAAAGGTGCCTCCTCCTCAAACACAGTGAGTTGTCCCAGGACCAGATATCAACTTTGCACATGTTCACACTGAGTCTGTTGGTTCCTCACCCTTGCAGCAGATATGGCTAATCAAGTTGCACCACCCAGCTTCACTTTCTATGTGCATGAGGTGAAGTAGCTGCCCTGTGTAGGAGCACTGATACCATTCTACTGGTGTTGAATCAGCTGGCAATGTTGATCAATGATCGACATGATCCAATAAGTGGATGTGTGTAAGTGCAACCATCTAGCACCACCTTTAAAATAAGGAAAGCGATTCTGTGTGCACGATGGTGAGATGTAAAGCAATTTTCAGTTCTTATTTTGTTAAAATAATAGAACTAATATAGATTACAAGAATTAAATTCAATATGATCTATCTCTGAAAATACTATATGCGAAATGGCCAAGTGGCATGGACATGATGCATTGTGAAAGGCCATTGAAAGTAATAAAATCAAAGAAAATATCCACACTTATTGCATTTTTTAGTTACAAAGGGATCCTCCGGGATGAATGTAGTTATTTCATGTGCCAGTCGCACAGGAAATAAGGTTGGGTGCTCAGAAGCTAAAAGGTTTTTAAAAAGGAACGGTGATGTTATGAGCTGAATGTGAAATAATTGGAAGAGACTGAGGAAGATGCATGGGACAAAAGAGACAGAGGCAGATGGCATAAAGCCATCTGCCCTGTAGTAGGCACTAAATATAAGAGAGCAGTGGCACGACACTAAGCCATCAGCCCTGGAAGAGATGCTAAGTACAAAATAATGAGATTCAAAAGCATCTCTCTGGAGACATGCTCATGAGGTAGTCATATGGCCTCTCTTACATTTATTGGTGATTCAACCAATGCTGGGCTATACTCTATCTTACTGTGGGCTCCTTGGACTCTCATCCATTGACTGATCACTTGTAGCTGTATAGAATGACTAGTACTGAATGTAAAATCTTAATGTGATAGAAATATAATAAAAAATATCAATTTATGGTGCTCTGCGTTGAATCTGACAACTTTTTTGTGCATTATAATAGCTTAGTACCCTAGAGTAATATGAGTAAGATGTTCATTTTGTTACCAAACTGATATTCATACTATAGTTTTTGTTTATTAATAAATCCTGTTTTTATTAACTGCCACGATTCTTGATGAATGTACCCTGACTTCTGTGTGTTAGATTGATCTGTTTCATGCACTTATATATACAACTGGTGCATGATCATGAGGTAAGCCATTACAATGGACTTAATTTGTGTGATTTACATCATACTGACCTGAAGAACTTCTCTTTCCCTTTTTTCCAAAATACTGGATAATTTGGAAAAATATTTAGTGGTGGAACGTAGGGTTCTGATAATAAGATTACTCTTTCTTTCGAGCTCTATGATTTATGTTTAGTTGAGCTGAAGTTAGTGTGGCAAGTGAAGTAATGTGGGTTGTTTCGGTAAGAAAATTAGCCAAAGTGCTAAGTAAAGGAGAAGGAGAAAAGCAGATGTGTTATTAATCACCTGTCATAAAAAAACAAATGTTCCTGCTGCGAAATAAATATTTCTGATTTATCTGTTGTCATCTATATGTTTAATGGTTTCAATCTTTAAAGCAGTAATTAGTGCCATGGCACATGACAATTCAGTATCTACTTCTCTGCATTGATACCTCACCCAAGAAACTCAGTTTTACCAAGAAAGTAACCTAAGATCCTTGAGTGAGCATCTGGGTAAGACTCAGCATCAAGAATGGTGATATACTTACTATTCAGTGTACATATACATCACCAGACCTGCCCCCAAATGTAACATAAAATTTCACAGGAAATGGCATCTTGCAAAGGGTGGCTCAGTAAGAAGGACAATAAGTTATGTTAGGAGTGTGTGAATATCATCTGTGAATTAAATTTCATGAGTAGATAGAAAGAACTGTCAAATCTATCAAAAACCCTGAAGGTGGTGGTATCTGTACCATTGCACAAAATCAAGTTGGAGACTTTGACGAATATGTTATTAAACTGTTAAAAGTAACAACGTTTTTTGTGTTTCAAACCAATGTGCCCAGCTGCATTTCATCGCAGTTAATGGATACAAGTGCAGTATCACAAAAACAAGTTTATTCTCTTGCCAGAATTTTGATAAAGGTAGAAAAGATATGCAATATGAGCAAAGGTAGGAAAGATATGAGAGATGAACAAGCCAAGCATGTCCACCTTTCACCTTTCATTACAACTTGTGCCATATTGAAGTGTTGATTCAAGCCAGTCACAACTTTCATGAAAAGCAGATTAAACACAGACTTGGGCTATGACGTCATTTCTTGGGAACTGACAGCTCACGCCTACATTCTTCTAAATGAGGAAAGGTGACTGTGAAGTTATCATTGTGTTTTGGAATTAAGGCAAGAACAGCCTGTTGTGTGGGAAATGGTATGCTGTTATGTCCAGATGTCACAGGTGTCATGTGTGCAGCATATCAGCTGGGAAAATGACGAATGGGATGGCTTCACTTGCTGAAGTTGGTTGCCACCTACTCTCAAAACGTGCATCCCAAAGATGTACTATGGCCGGGAATTCCAGCCACAAATAATCCGCAAGAAGTTATCAAGACAGTGGAAATTATGTTATTCTGTATTTATTAATTAATTGTATAACAGAGGATGAGATCTCATCTTCTAAATAAGATATACATATGTAATGGATAGGTTATACATACATAAGGAGAAAATATATTGACAGTTAATTGAAGAAAAGGTTTTGTCAGTTAGCCTTTTTCTTTTAGCTTCCGAGTGCCACCTTAACTGCCAGGAGAGGAAGTTTGATGTGACATGGCACTTCAGAACAGAGTAGTTGGTCTGAAGGAGAAGAATTACAATATAGGGGTGGCCAATTTTATTTAATTCCATTACAGAACAAAGGTGAGAAGACTAAAGCCTAGACTTACTCCACACCAGAAGTGAGATGGGAACAGCTTATCTTGGTGCCTGTGCCAAGAACAGGATAAAGCTGTGCCAAAAAGAGAGCAAAATTATATTAAGCAGAAGACTTTTATGAAAATGTTGCAAAAATATGCATGGGAGACATGTTTTTGTCCTTGACAACGTGAAATAACAATGTCAATAAGGTGCAGCATGAACATTATTAAATTAAACTGCCAATTCCTGCTGACGGACGATATTGGAGTTGAGCACTTAACTTTTTTTTACTACCATTTTAAATTACAACTTTCAAGAATTTAAGAGTTTATGATTTGGAAGGGAGAGCTGATACAGTTCATACACCTTTCGACTTCACTATGGGGCGACTGACTGCACAGCTACGACACAACCCGCCAACACTACAGCCTTGACAGCAGCTTCGACTACACACATCGAGACATTATAACGCCAGCACAGCAGCAGACGACATAATCACATATATCGATCCAATAAGCTGTACCAGAGACGAGTTATTTGGTGGATGCTGCACCAGAGTGATTTAGGGACTACACTCCTCGAAATTGAAATAAGAACACCGTGAATTCATTGTCCCAGGAAGGGGAAACTTTATTGACACATTCCTGGGGTCAGATACATCACATGATCACACTGACAGAACCACAGGCACATAGACACAGGCAACAGAGCATGCACAATGTCGGCACTAGTACAGTGTATATCCACCTTTCGCAGCAATGCAGGCTGCTATTCTCCCATGGAGACGATCGTAGAGATGCTGGATGTAGTCCTGTGGAACGGCTTGCCATGCCATTTCCACCTGGCGCCTCAGTTGGACCAGCGTTCGTGCTGGACGTGCAGACCGCGTGAGACGACGCTTCATCCAGTCCCAAACATGCTCAATGGGGGACAGATCCGGAGATCTTGCTGGCCAGGGTAGTTGACTTACACCTTCTAGAGCACGTTGGGTGGCACGGGATACATGCGGACGTGCATTGTCCTGTTGGAACAGCAAGTTCCCTTGCCGGTCTAGGAATGGTAGAACGATGGGTTCGATGACGGTTTGGATGTACCGTGCACTATTCAGTGTCCCCTCGACGATCACCAGTGGTGTACGGCCAGTGTAGGAGATCGCTCCCCACACCATGATGCCGGGTGTTGGCCCTGTGTGCCTCGGTCGTATGCAGTCCTGATTGTGGCGCTCACCTGCATGGCGCCAAACACGCATACGACCATCATTGGCACCAAGGCAGAAGCGACTCTCATCGCTGAAGACGACACGTCTCCATTCGTCCCTCCATTCACGCCTGTCGCGACACCACTGGAGGCGGGCTGCACGATGTTGGGGCGTGAGCGGAAGACGGCCTAACGGTGTGCGGGACCGTAGCCCAGCTTCATGGAGACGGTTGCGAATGGTCCTCGCCGATACCCCAGGAGCAACAGTGTCCCTAATCTGCTGGGAAGTGGCGGTGCGGTCCCCTACGGCACTGCGTAGGATCCTACGGTCTTGGCGTGCATCCGTGCGTCGCTGCGGTCCGGTCCCAGGTCGACGGGCACGTGCACCTTCCGCCGACCACTGGCGACAACATCGATGTACTGTGGAGACCTCACGCCCCACGTGTTGAGCAATTCGGCGGTGCGTCCACCCGGTCTCCCGCATGCCCACTATACGCCCTCGCTCAAAGTCCGTCAACTGCACATACGGTTCACGTCCACGCTGTCGCGGCATGCTACCAGTGTTAAAGACTGCGATGGAGCTCCGTATGCCACGGCAAACTGGCTGACACTGACGGCGGCGGTGCACAAATGCTGCGCAGCTAGCGCCATTCGACGGCCAACACCGCGGTTCCTGGTGTGTCCGCTGTGCCGTGCGTGTGATCATTGCTTGTACAGCCCTCTCGCAGTGTCCGGAGCAAGTATGGTGGATCTGACACACCGGTGTCAATGTGTTCTTTTTTCCATTTCCAGGAGTGTATATTGAAAAATCAAATAAGCAATTTTAAAGGGTCAAAGGATAACATACAAGCTGTTAAAGGTAGAATCCAAGCACAAATAATACCACTGAATCCATAATAAGAAGATTGTAGCACTACATTGATACCAACGGTCATAACTTCGAACGCCTTCTGTAAATGGACGTTCATGCCACCTTTTTGACCTTCGTGGACCTCCAAAGACCATACTGTTACACATCATTGGATTCGTCTCGATAGCCGCAATCAGAAAATAAGTACCAAACTATAGCATCCCATTTAAGAAAACAAAGCTGACCTTCATATCTCTGAAGCGACCCCACCTAGTGACAAAAAACCAACATCATATTATGGGCCCTATTGTCCCATGCAACACTTGTTCCAACAAACTTTCAGCTCATATCATGCTTTCGGAATTATTCTAGGTGGCAATAGCTAGCGACTATATATATATATATATATATATATATATATATATATATATATATATATATATATATATATATATATGTGTGTGTGTGTGTGTGTGTGTGTGTGTGTGTGTGTGTGTGTGTGTGTGTGTGTGTGTGCGTGTGGACACAAACCAGAATGACCCACACAAAAAGTTGGGACCGAGAAAATACATGCAAGGGCACTATCTCTGTCAGTAGTAACTGAGACAGCATTGATTCGGTGTTTGAGGAAAAGGGTGTATCTGATGATTCCTACAGATGCAGGTAAATGTGAGTTTTGAGGCATGCTACAAAGTGACAAAGTAGATAAATCATGTGGATTGCATAATCACTTTTATATGTTATTTCATTAAATATATAATAAAGAACCAAGTGTCTGAGCTTTGTACTCTAGTAATGAGTCATGGGGGGTAAATAAATATAGGAACCACACAGTAAAAAGCTGTGAAATTTAACTCTTGAGTAACTCTTCTGGTTAGGGCAAAAGTCCTGAAAGAATGAAGTTGTTAAGTCTTTTAGCAATTATATTAGATGTATTTGTATTTTTAGTAACTTTCACTATATGGTTGGGATTAGAGGACAGGTATAAGGAAGGTTAGCTTTGCTTGAGAGATCCTAACAAAACTCCCTTCCTAAACTGCAATATCTTGTTTTGTGAGACCAATGCAGAGATAAGATAATTTGACAATAGAAATAAAAAGATACCAAAACGTTCTAGGAGTACAATGAAGCTTGCATTTTACATTTTCCTTAAATGGGATTTTCTGAGGCTAAGAGACACTTTAGACTACAATACAATTTAATACAGTGATCATGCAAAGAAATTTTAGGCTATTCAGGTAAGACTCATGTCAGATGCTAATGAATGATGTAATGGTTGGAGCTTAAGTTAGCTTTCATACTGAATACAAGATACTGATGCAAAATTTGTAGTGGCAAGAATTAATTGAAGTTAACAAGGAAGAGACAATTATGTTCATTTAATTTAAATGTATTGTGGGAAAAGTTTTAAAAACTATTCAAAATGCTATAAATGTTTAATTCTATAAAGTTAACTTTCATGACATCTTTCTGCTTGGTGGAGAAATCTAAGGTGTGAAATGTCATTTCAGGGAAAATGATAGGTCACATCTATGTTCCTCTAAATAAGGAAAGATGATCATCAAGTTAAGTCATCACTGGTATTTAAGAACTAAGGCAAGAACATCCTAATGTGTGGGAAATGGTATGCTGTTATGTGCAGACGTCACAGGTTTCATGGGTAAATCATATCGGCTGGGCAAAATGACAAATGGGATGGCACAACTTGCTGGAGTGGGTGCCGCCAACTCTTGGAATGTGCATCCCAGAAATATGCTATGGCCATGGAATGCCAGTCACAGATAATCCACAAGAAGTTATCGACACAGTGGAAATTATGTCATTCTGTTATTATTAATGAATTGTGTAGCAGAAGATGAGTTCTTGTCTTGTGAACTAAGATATACCTATGTAATGAATAAGATATACCTATACATGGAGGAAATATGTGGACAGATAACTGAAGAACTTTCATCATCTACTAGGTTGCAGAAGATAAAAGTCTTTAACTTTTAGCTTTACAGTGCAGCCTAAACTTCCAAGAGAAGAATTTGTTGTAAGATGGCACATTCTAACAGAGTCGCTGGTCTGAAGGATGAGATTTACAAGGTAGAGACAGCCGAGTTTAATAACTTCCATCAAGGAACATAAACCAGAAGACTACAAAACTAGACTTATTCCACACCAGGAGCGGGACAGAAATAGTTTAGACTCATCATATCCATTGACAATAAATGGATATACAGCACAATATTAGGTTAGTGGAAGACATGTAGTCACTGGGTATTGGGGAAACTTTCAGATGCGAATAAAACCGAGTGAACGGCATGGTCTCTCCAGTACTTAATGCAGCATCAGACCGAGGGTGTACCACTCGTTTCAACGTATACTAACAGAAAACGAAACATGGGTGCAACATTTGACATTGAGATCAACAAAGCATCATTGTCATGGAAACTGCCTTCATCCCAACCCAAATAGCATCCGCAAAGAAAGCTTTGGTCACAGTCTTTCGGCCAAACAGTGTGTGCTGCTATGTTTTTTCCTCTTCAATAGAGAGATCATGAATGATATCAGTTGTTTTCGCTCGATGGAACCGTTTCAGTTGACCATTAGGAGGAAATGACTGGAAATCCTTTTGAAAGTCTTATTGCACGAAAATGTTGCTTCTGATGCGCTATATTGAAACATTAACCACACAGCTTGGATCTCGCACCAAGCGATTTTAGCTGAAACGATACAGTAGCTCTTTGTTTTGAAAAGTCACTGTGTGCCAATGAACAAAATGAGGAAGCAAGGTTGGCTCATTTTTGTGTTGTCCATTTTTATTGGTGTATTTGAACAATAATTTCATACGTGAATGTGTTTAAGGCAGAGTATAGTGCACAAAGTGTAATAGACCTCTATGACTGCATTGTAAACTGTGTGGCGTTACCTTAACTACCGACTGTAAATGCGCTGTTCTCTAATGGATGTTAAAATATAGCTTCCCTTATTCCTGCATTTTTCGTGTTCAGAATTACTTATTTCGAAGGTCTATTTCCAACAGGTTATGGGCCCAGGCACCAGTGAATGCCTTCGCAATAAGTATTCTGACATATAGAAGAAAATGTCGTCGTAATAGTCCTGAAATATGTAGTGGGAGCTACCCCCGAGAAGCCGATTGCGACGTAGTTTAATATTGTCTTTAATACCAGTAAAAGCAATTATGAAAAAGAGTGTGGCACAAATATCGCAAATAGAGAGACTTGTAGGTCGCGAGGACTGCGCTACATGGAAATTTGTTGTGGAAACATACATACACTTTGACGATTTATGGAACATAGTGAGTGGTACACCGAAGCCCACTGAGCAACATTATGCGAATGAGGACCAGAGGACAGGATCACACTGTTATTATTGATTGTCTAGTGGACTGTGTGCACAGAGAGAAAGCTGTGACAGTAAAAGAAGTTTGTGACAACTTATAGAGACGATTTGAAGACAATCGTCTTACAAAAAAGTCGGATTACTATGTGAACTTATAACCACTTGACTGGATAACTGCAACAACATGGACGAGTATATCAACAACACATTATCCACATCGAATCGCTTAAGGAACATTGGGCTCGAGATTGACGATGAGAGAGTAGGCACATTATTGTTAGCCTGTCTGTCCGAAAAATATGCGTCTATGATTAAGAGGTTTGAAACTTCAGGCATACCAATTACGAGAGACAGCATACAAGTGAAGATCATGGAGGTTGTGAAAACACTATAGCACTTTATTCAAAGCAGAAAAAGGAAGAAACAAGTCAAGTACTACAGCTGCCAGAAGATGAGTCACATCGCCTTCCAATGCCACCAAAGGCCAAGTACAAAGGAGAAAAAGGAATGACGCAAATAGTCCAGAGAGGAGAACTACTGATCAAGGTATTACCCTTTTGGAGTAACAAGTAATAGAGAAGCAGAATGAATATCAGATTCAGAAGCACCAGTACATATTATTAGAGACAAAAAAGCTCTTTATAATTTTACTAATAAAATGCATACAGGTATGTATACCTACAGTGGATGGTTCTAAGTTACAGTGCAAGCTTCTGGGAAAGATGCTCTTAAGATAACTGTAAATGGAGAACAAGAAAATATTGCTGCACATGATGTTTACTATGTAAAAGATGTTGCAGCTAACTTGTTATTTGTAAGTGAAATAGCCCAGAATGGAAAAGAAGTAATCTTCGATGTAAATGGAGCAAAAATAGTTAACCAATATGGGTAAGTTATAGCTATGGTGACAGATGAAAGGGGAATTTTCAAGTTAGATAGTGCTAAAGATGTAGTTGAATTTGTAAACCATTCTATGTACTTTGCAAAAGGTTTCTTAAGGCACAGAAAACTTGAGCACCCAAACAGGAAAGGCATATCATTATTAAAGGAAATGTTGAGAGGATTGAAATATTGATGTAAATGTAAAGAAATCTGTGAAATATGTGTTCAAGGGAAAGAGACTAGACTGCCCTTTAAACCTACCAAAAGCAGAAGTACAGACGTCTTGCAGTTACTGGTAAAATAATACTAGAACAGCTAAATGAAGAAAGAAAGCAGAAATGGATGGACCTGACGTCTAGTTTAAATTTCACTCATTCATGCAGAAAGTCGTGGGGATTATTAAAAAAACCTGGCATTGCAAACAACGTCTGCAATCAGAAACTGGAGAAAACGCCATCAGAACTGGTACCACACATAAAATCACAATCCCTGTAGACACAATCATGAAATAAAAAGTAAAGAACGAACTGAATGAAGTCAATAGGTACCTCCATGACAACACAACACTATTAGACCCCTTTTGTGAAAGAGATATAAATGAGGCTATCAAGACATTGAAAATGAGAAAAGCTGCAGGACTGAATGGCATATTCCCTGAATTTGTAAAACGCATAGAGGAACATGGAAGAAATTGGCTGAAGAAGTTCTGCAAGACCAGAAGGGTGCCTCAACGGTTCAAGATCGCACACACATAAGCAATCCTCAAATCTGGAAAGCCAGTACATTACCCCTCAAGTTACTGGCCAATTGCACTGCTGAGCATGTGCTTCAAAGTACTGGAACGACTCATCCATAACAGAATACAAGGAATAATAAACAATATAACCCCAACATATCAAGCTGGGTTCGGAAGCAAGTGGAGTTGCTGTGAGCAGGTCTGAGCCGTGACATCCTACATTGAGGCTGGATTCCAAAAGAAACTAAAGAAATCAGTGGCGTTTGTTAATCTGTCAGCAGCATATGACACTGTGTGGCTAGATGGACTCCTGCTGGAGTTAAAAAAGCATGTCCCAAGTAAGAAGCTGATGACGCTTGTGGGAAATATCTTAATCAATCATTACTTCAAGGTTAGCGTTGGACAAAAACAGAGCAAGTAATTTACCTTGAAAAATGGGCTCCCCCTAGGGTCTATCCTAGTATCCCTACTTTTCAATCTGTACACCAGTAACATGCCAAATACTGCTAGTGAAACGTTTTCATATGCCGACGACCTTGCCATAGCCGTACAAACCAGCACACTTGAGTAAGGAGAAGCTATGTTGTCTATAGACTTAGAAATTCTCAACACATACTACAATGCATGGAGACTCCAGCCAAATGCAGCAAAGACAGAAATCTGTGCATTCCATCTAAGCAACAAAATTGCAAACCAGCAGTTCAATATGAGCTTCTGCCGACAAAAGATTAGACATAATTTCCAGCTTAAATACCTTGGTGGCAGACAAGATCGGTCTCAGACATACAAAGAAAACACTTAGAAAAAAGCAAGCCAAAAACTAAAGACCTGAAACAACATCGTAGAGAAACTTACTGGTACAAAATGGGGAGCTAGTGCATAGACTCTACCTACTGCAGTACTTATGCTGGTGTACCCAGTTGCCAAAAACTGTCCTCCAGTGTGGCAACATAGTGGAGGAAGCTGGATGTACATCTGAAAGAGTCAATAAGGATTATCATGGGCACATTAAAATCTACCCCAATCCCCTGGCTGCACATTATCAGCAACATCTCACTACCTCAAATACGACGCCAAGAAGCAATCAATCGAGAATGGAAGAAACTACACCACCTCAACTACCCCAAATACCACCCAATTTATACAGTCTTAAACAACCCTCCCCCAGACCGCTTAAAATCTCGCAATCCTCTGTGGTGTAATGGAAGGAACGATAAGAAGTTCGACATTAAAGAAGAGTGGCGCAAGAGGTGGAATGCTGCAACATTAGCACATCAAGGTGTCCAAGACACAACTGCCAGCCTACCAGGATTTCATCTGCAGAGAAGTGAGTGGAGAAGGCTGAACAGAATAAGAACTGGCCACACCAGATGCAATACTGTGATGCACAAGTGGGGACTCCAAGATCCTCCAGCCTGTTATTGTGGGGCCCAAGAACAAACTGTTCAACATATTGCTAGAGACTGTCCTCAGAGGAAGTATCCTGGACCATATGAAATGACTTTATTGATGCTACTCCCACTGCTGTTAGTTGGCTCCAATAATTAGATATTGAACTATGATTAAATGTATCTGTCTTTTTTTTTAACTTGCAATTATATCAGTTAAAGTAGTCGGTAATATTTTTTGTATTTGTAATTTTCACAATATAAAAAGGTGTGTAGAATCTGTGCCAGAAAGTAAAACTAAACTGTACATAAATATTTAACAAGATATACATGTAAAATTAAACTTTATGTACCTGTCAATGTTTGCTGTTGTTGCCATACGATAAATAAAAAAATAAACTTGCAATTTATACATACAGATGTTTGTGGACCAATGAAGTGTGAATCTATAGAAGGAAGCCTAATTTTGTTACATTTATAGACGACTAAGCAAGATTTAACCAAGTTTATTTTTTAAGTTCTAAAGATAGTGAGTGATATTCTTGAAAACTTTCGTAATGCAGTAGAAACAGAAAGGAAAGAATGTTAAAATTGTCAGATCTGATAATAGGACAGAGTATAACAATGAAAAACTCAAGAAATGTTTGAATGAAGTAGGAATTAGACTTCAAACCACCATCAGATACAGTCCAGTCCAGAATGGAGCTGCAGAGAGAGAGCAAATACCAAACAAGTGGCAACCTTAGGCACCGTCCTGGATCTGCACCTTCCTTGTACAGACTACTTATGTGAAGTCAAGGATCACGCAAGACAAAAATGGCAGGAAACGTGGAACGTTTCTCAACAGACAAAAGGCTGTTATTACACAGTGCTACAACCTCGGATTCCTTCACAGCCGTGGTTCATGAGGACACATCTGGACGGATCCACGATTTCTACCATCATAAGACTCCACTTCAATCATGCCTCTTTCCCACAACATTTACATCGGATCAACGTTTACAGTTCACCAGCATGTGAGTGTGATTCTGAGTCGGAAGCTGATGTCAACCACATCTTATTTATGTGCCCCAAAGTTGACCGTGAACGGTTGGTCTTTCTGAAGACATTGCTGAGTATGGGCTGTCATCTTCCTCAATCAGCTTCTTCTCTTTTGTGTACTGAAGACGTTCGTCTATATGAAGTGATAGTTAACTTCATCAAGAGTACTGGTTACAATCTGTAGGTTTTAATGGTGTACATAAATTATAAATATGTCTTGCTGATGAAGATATTTCAGAATTGGTGTGAATTGTAAGCCCAGACACTTTTAATTATCTTCCATTTCCATTCAATTCAATTTTTAAAACATTATGTACAAAACTGTGACAGTTAAACTTTTTATTCTTGTAAATATGCATTTCTGTATTTGTTTATTCAATTATGTGTACATTGTCACTATGTGTTGCCGATGGCTAAATTGAGTACACACTCAAAGGCCAAAAAAAAAGGACTATTGTTGAAAGAACAAGAAGTATGTTAACTGATGCTGGGTTACCTAAATGTTTTTGGGCAGAGTCGGTGTCAACCACTGTGTATTTGATCAATCGATTGCCTACCAAAGTGGTAAAAAATAGAATACTGTACGAAGTGTGAACAGGGCAGAGGTCAAATCTAAGCAACTTAAAAGTTTTTAGATGTGAGGCTGCAGTACAGATCCCAAATAACTGAAGGGGAAAATGGGACCCAGAGTCTAACAAACATATTTTTGTAGATTTTTGTGAAGACTTGAAGGGTTACCAACTTATGAATCCTATGAATAAGGAGATACTGACTAGTAGAGATGATGGATTCCTCGAGAAGAAAACCAACGAAATAAAAGAGGATTATCAAGAGAATAAGAAGATAGCGATGAACACTTCTACATTCTATGAAGACGACGTTCTAGAGGATTAACAAGAAGAATAAAATGTTTTTTTCTTTTTGTGTACTTAAACCTAAAGAATACACTGATTATGAAATGTATATAGCTCAAACTTTTAATGATGAACCTACAACAGTGTCAGAAAGGAAAAAATCTTTACAATCACGATGGGTGTTAAGGATAAAAAATCGTGACTGTGCAACACCAAAATATAAAGCACAGCTTGTAGTTACCTTTTAGCTCTGGCAATAAAAGAAGATTTACTACTCCACCAAATGGATGTAAAGACAGCTTACTTAAAAGGGGAATGAGATGAAGAAATATATATGATCCCACTAGAAGAAGTTAGAAAAATTCGTCTAGAAAATTGGAAGATTTGATGATTGAAGGAAACTATTTACGAATTGAAAGAGAGTGGCTGTTTCTGGAACAGATGTCTGCACGAAACATTGCTAAATAAGGGTATGAAACAGTCTAAGGCAGATCTTGAACTCTACTATAAAAAGAAGTAATGAAGAGGTCATAATAATGGCTATGTGGATGGATGATTTCTTCATTCTATCTAAAAATGAAGAACAGATGAACAATTTTGAAAGACACTTAAAAACCAAGTTTAACATGCACGAATGGGAGAGGTAAAACAATACTTGGGTATGAAAATTTTTAAAAATAAGAAGACAGAAGAGTTATGGATAGACCAATCGTCATACATGAAGAAAATTTTGGAAGTTTGGGATGAGTGACTGTAAGCAGATTTCTACACCACTGGAACTAGAAGCCATGGGAACGACCAATGAAGAAGATGTAGTGTGGAATAAAAATATACTATATTGGGAGACGATAGGGAGCCTTTGTATTTGTCACAAACATCAAAGCCTGATACTGCTTTCACCACAAATTGTGCAAGCAGATTCTGCAAAAGCCAGAGAGAAAAACACTGGAGAGCCATTCAAAGGATGTTTCGATATCGAAAGGGAGCAACAGACTACAAATTAAGATATTGTAAAAAGGGAAATATAAAAGTCGAGGTCTATAGTGATGCAGATTGGGAAAGTGAGTTGAAGTGCAGACATTCCATTACTGGATACTGATTAGATTAAGGGGAACGACTTATATCCTGGTCCCGTAAAAGACAGAAAACAGTAGCCTTGAGCACTGTAGAAGCTGAGTATATGGCTCTGTCACACACAATTCAAGATGCATTATGGATCAGGACTCTAATGAATGATATAGAGCCTAATATTTGTATGGGACCCACGAGGATATTCTGTGACAACAAACGAACTATAAATTTAGCCAAAATTAATGTTACTAGCGCCAGAATTAAACACACTGATGTAAAGCACCATTTTATAAGGCTTCATGTAGGTCAAGGGAACACTGAAGTAGATTATTTATGCACAAAAGGTATGTTTGCTGATGTACTAACTAAACCCTTGAACAAGGAGAAATTTCAGAAGATAGTGGGACAATACGATCTGACTTGTGAAACTGACATCCAAAATGTCTGTTCAAATTTCGTATTTGAATGTATATGTGGCAAAGTGGAGACCACGGAAGGTAATAGACCTCTATGACTGCTTTGTATACTCTGTGACATTACTTTAACTACCGACTCTAAATATGCTGTTGTGTGCAATGGATGTTAAAATATAGCTTGCCTTATTGCTGGATCCGGCCACTGTGGCCGAGCGCTTATAAATGTTTCAGCCTGGAACCAAGCAACTGCTATGGTCGCAGGTTCGAATCCTGCCTCGGGCATGGATGTGTGTAATGTCCTTAGGTTAGTTAGGTTTAAGTAGTTCTAAGTTCTAGGGGACTGATGACCTCAGATGTTAAGTCCCATAGTGCTCAGAGCCATTTGAACCATTTATTCCTGCATTTCTCGTGTTCAGAATTACTTATTTCGCTGTGGTAGTTCCAACAATTTTAGATATGGCTTTCGACTTTCCAGTAAGTCCCTTGCATTGTATGTGTATCAAATAGCGTTTGTTAATGCTTTTTATTATTGATTTCATTGCTCTGTTATTCTTTGCATAACTCCTCCTTTGTAACAAGCTGCACAGTAGGGTGAAATGACATACCATGAGTAAGGATAAATCTAGCCCAACAAACTGATCTAATAAAATAATCTAAAATGTATAAAAATACATATCAGTAGTATTACTAAGACCATAACCACAGAATTTGGCAATGAATACTCATCAGCTGCACTATTTTTTTACAGATGGTTGGGACTTAAGTCAGAAAGACTACATACCTCTCAAGGGATGAGACAGCCATGGAAAGGGCCACAGTAAACAAGATGGAAATGGGCTGGTTAAGAGCAGCCAAACAATTTGGTGTAACCCAAGAAACTTTAAAAAGGCTTGTCACAAATGGAAACAAATTATGAGTGTTCACAAAGGCTTTGGCAGGTTTCATTGTACATTTAACTAGGGATTCGAACAGGAAGTAGTCACTCATTTAAAGCTACTTGTGTCTCACCTGTTTGGTGTGACTTATACTGACCTAATGAAACTAGTTTACCATGTTGCAGAACAAAATAATATACCTCACAGACGTAATATGGAAAAGAAATTGGCTGGCTGGGACTAGCTGAAAGGATTTCGCACCCACAATCTCGACTTGTCTTTAAGGAAGCCGGAAGCTACTTCTTTGCCTCATGCAGCAGAATTCAATAAAGTTTAAGCTGATAAATTTTACATGATGTATGCGATATCCTCAGTAAAGACGGAATTATGCCTGCAAGAATTTACAATGTGAGTGAAACTAAACTTTCAACAGTGCATAACCCTCAGAAAGTATTTACCATGACTCGGAAAAACAAGTCGGTACGCTTACAAGTGCTGAAAGGTGGTTACAAGTTACAATGGCTGTGGAAAAACTGTAAAGGGGAATTAACTGATAGGGCACATATGGGGTCTCCAGGTGTACTGCAAGAAAGTGGATGGATGACTGGAGAAATTGTTCTCAAGTGACTGCATCATTTTATTAGTTTCGTTAAGCAAGTCAAGACGATAAAGGGTTGCTCATTGCTCATGACCACTAGAGTCACAAATATGTTGACGTACTGAACCACGGCAAGGCAGATGGAGTTTTCCTATTCTGCTTATCCCCTCACTGTACTCACCAACATTAACTATTAGACATTTCCTTTATGGGTCCATGAAGATCTGTATAATCAAGAAGTTTCAAAGTTGCTGAAAACACCTAGGGCTGATAGTCACACAATACCAAGTAAATGGGCTTGTTTGAAGATGGCGTCTTGTATAGAAGTAAATTCTGTGCGTCTGTAAAGTGTATGTTGTGCAGCGGAATTGTTCGTAAAGGGAGCAGAATTTGTTCTACATTCCAAAACTGGTACCACACAGAATGTTTCGGCGTTACTACCTTTAATAAACTCTATTTGCGAATGTGGTGTGTTGTCGTGCAATTGTCGTCAGGCGGCAGCCAAAATGTTTACCGAGGGACAAAATGAAAGTATTTGGACTTCTCTGCAACGTGATATGGAAATGTGTGAATGGTATTCAGATATATTAAAAAATATGATGAAAACCCTTCATAGTAATTACGACAATATGAGAGACGCTAACAACTGTGAATATGTTAATGCAAATGACACCAACAACTTTATGTTATGCATCATAAACCGTGTGAAAACACGTTCCATACAGTAGTAAACAGTCATCTCGGTGCACGTGAAACAGAAATAAGTGCACGGCAGATTGAAACATATACTGAAAGCAGTACAAACATACATGTGCAAGTGACCACAATGTTAAGTACGCAGAATGTGACGAACACAGTAACACCTAAAAGTACTGTGAACTGTGTACATAAACAGGTACAAATAACTTCGCAAGCTCCCAGATATAATGTGACTATACACGCTGATGTTCCTCCCCCCCTCCCCCCTCCCAAGAACCTTGGACCTTGCCGTTGGTGGGGAGTCCAACAGTCTGGATGATTGACTGATC
Source organism: Schistocerca americana (assembly GCF_021461395.2). Taxonomy (NCBI): domain Eukaryota; kingdom Metazoa; phylum Arthropoda; class Insecta; order Orthoptera; family Acrididae; genus Schistocerca; species Schistocerca americana. The sequence continues at coordinate 394,456,340 of NC_060126.1, read as the reverse complement.
TGGCCTTGTAACATTAACCAAAACGGCCTTGCTGTGCTGTTACTGCGAACGGCTGAAAGCAAGGGGAAACTACAGCCGTAATTTTTCCCGAGCGCATGCAGCTTTACTGTATGATTAAATGATGATGGTGTCCTCTTGGGAAAAAAAAATTCCGGAGGTAAAATAGTCCCCCATTCGGATCTCCGTGTGGGGACCACTCAAGAGGACGTCGTTATCAGGAGAAAGAAAACTGGCGTTCTACGGATCAGTGCATGGAATGTCAGATCCCTTAATCGGACAGGTAGGTTAGAAAATTTAAAAAGGGAAATGGATAGGTTAAAGTTAGATATAGTGGGAATTAGTGAAGTTCGGTGGCAGCAGGAACAAGACTTCTGGTCAGGTGACTACAGGGTTATAAATACAAAATCAAATAGGATAGGTAATGCAGGAGTCGGTTTAATAATGAATAAAAAGTAGGAGTGCGGGTAAGCTACTACAAACAGCATAGTGAACGCATTATTGTGGCCAAGATAGATACGAAGCCCACACCTACTACAGTAGTACAAGTTTATATGCCAACTAGCTCTGCAGATGACGAAGAAATTGAAGAAATGTATGATGAAATAAAATAAATTATTCAGATAGTGAAGGGAGATGAAAATTTAATAGTTATGGGTGACTGGAATTCGGTAGTAGGAAAAGGGAGAGAAGGAAACGTAGTAGGTGAATATGGATTGGGGCTAAGAAATGAAAGAGGAAGCCACCTGATAGACTTTTGCACAGAGCACAACTTAATCATAACTAGCACTTGGTTCAAGAATCATAAAAGAAGGTTGTATACATGGAAGAAGCCTGGAGATACTGACAGGTTTCAGATGGATTACATAGTGGTAAGACATAGATTTAGGAACCAGGTTTTAAATTGTAAGACATTTCCAGGGGCAGATGTGGACTCTGATCACAATCTATTGGTTATGAACTGTAGATTAAAACTGAAGAAACTGCAAAAAGGTGGGAATTTAAGGAGATGGGACCTGGATAAACTGAAAGAACCAGAGGTTGTACAGAGTTTGAGGGAGAGCATAAGGGAACAATTGACAGGAATGGGGGAAAGAAATACAGTAGAAGAAGAATGGGTAGCTTTGAGAGATGAAGTAGTGAAGGCAGCAGAGGACCTAGTAGGTAAAAAGACGAGGGCTAGTAGAAATCCTTGGGTAACAGAAGAAAAGCTGAATTTAATTGATGAAAGGGGGAAATATAAAAATGCAGTAAATGAAGCAGGCAAAAAGGAATACAAATGTCTCAAAAACAAGATCGACAGGAAGTGCAAATGGCTAAGCGGGGATGGCTAGAGGATTAGATTAGATTAGATTAGATTAATACTAGTTCCATGGACCATGAATACGATATTTCGTAATGATGTGGAACGAGTCAAATTTTCCAGTACATGACATAATTAAGTTAATTTAACAACATACTTAATTTAATATAACAACTTTTTAATTTTTTTAATATTTTTTTTTTAAATTTATATCTAAAAATTCCTCTATGGAGTAGAAGGAGTTGTCATTCAGAAATTCTTTTAATTTCTTCTTAAATACTTGTTGGTTATCTGTCAGACTTTTGATACTATTTGGTAAGTGACCAAAGACTTTAGTGCCAGTATAATTCACCCCTTTCTGTGCCAAAGTTAGATTTAATCTTGAATAGTGAAGATCATCCTTTCTCCTAGTATTGTAGTTACGCACACTGCTATTACTTTTGAATTGGGTTTGGTTGTTAATAACAAATTTCATAAGAGAGTATATATACTGAGAAGCTGCTGTGAATATCCCTAGATCCTTAAATAAATGTCTGCAGGATGATCTTGGGTGGACTCCAGTTATTATTCTGATTACACGCTTTTGTGCAATAAATACTTTATTCTTCAGTGATGAATTACCCCAAAATATGATGCCATATGAAAGCAATGAGTGAAAATAGGCGTAGTAAGCTAATTTACTAAGATGTTTATCACCAAAATTTGCAATGACCCTTATTGCATAAGTAGCTGAACTCAAACGTTTCAGCAGATCATCAATGTGTTTCTTCCAATTTAATCTCTCATCAATGGACACAACTAAAAATTTGGAATATTCTACCTTAGCTATATGCTTCTGATTAAGGTCTATATTTATTAATGGCATCATACCAGTCACTGTACAGAACTGTATGTACTGTGTCTTATCAAAATTCAGTGAGAGTCTGTTTACAAGGAACCACTTAGTAATTTTCTGAAAGACAGTATTGACAATTTCATCAGTTAATTCTTGTTTGTCAGGTGTGATTGCTATACTTGTATCATCAGTAAAGAGAACTAACTTTGCCTCTTCATGAATATAGAATGGCAAGTCATTAATATATATTAAGAACAACGAAGGACCCAAGACTGACCCTTGTGGAACCCCATTCTTGATAGTTCCCCAGTTTGAGGAATGTGCTGATCTTTGCATGTTACGAGAACTACTGATTTCAACTTTCTGCACTCGTCCAGTTAGGTACGAATTAAACCATTTGTGCACTGTCCCACTCATGCCACAATACTTGAGCTTGTCTAGCAGAATTTCATGATTTACACAATCAAAAGCCTTTGAGAGATCACAAAAAATCCCAATGGGTGGTGTTCGGTTATTCAGATCATTCAAAATTTGACTGGTGAAAGCATATATGGCATTTTTTGTTGAAAAACCTTTCTGGAAACCAAACTGACATTTTGTTAGTACTTCATTTTTACAGATATGTGAAGCTACTCTTGAATACATTACTTTCTCAAAAATTTTGGATAAAGCTGTTAGAAGGGAGACTGGACGGTAATTGTTGACATCAGATCAATTCCCCTTTTTATGCAAAGGTATAACAATAGCATATTTCAGTCTATCAGGGAAAATGCCCTGTTCCAGAGAGCTATTACACAGGTGGCTGAGAATCTTACTTATCTGTCGAGAACAAGCTTTTAGTATTTTGCTGGAAATGCCATCAATTCAATGCGAGTTTTTGCTTTTAAGCAAGTTTATTATTTTCCTAATTTCAGAGGGAGAAGTGGGTTAGATTTCAATTGTATCAAATTGCATAGGTATGGCCTCTTCCATCAACAGCCTAGCATCTTCTAATGAACACCTAGATCCTACTATATCCACAAAATTTAGAAAATGATTATTAAAAATATTTTCAACTTCTGACTTTTTGTTCGTAAAGTTTTCATTCAATTTGATGGTAATACTGTCTTCCTGTGCTCTTGGTTGACCTGTTTCTCTTTTAATAATATTCCAAATTGTTTTAATTTTATTATCAGAGTTGCTGATTTCAGACATGATACACATACTTCTGGATTTTTAATAACTTTTCTTAATATAACACAGTAGTTTTTATAATGTTTGATTGTTTCTGGGTCACTACTCTTTCTTGCTGTCAGATACATTTCCCTTTTCCGGTTACAAGATATTTTTATACCCTTAGTAAGCCATGGTTTGTTACAAGGTTTCTTATGAGTACATTTGACTATTTTCTTGGGGAAGCAGTTTTCAAATGCATTTACAAAAATGTCATGAAATAAATTATATTTTAAATTGGCATCAGCTTCACGGTACACCTCATCCCAGTCTAGCTGCTGTAGGCTTTCCCTGAAATTTGCAATTGTTAAATCGTTGACTGAACATACTACTTTGGAGGACTGTTTAGTATTGCTCAATGGAGCTATGTCATATATTGTAACTAGCTGTGCACCATGATCAGAAAGACCATTCTCAACAGGCTGAGCATTTATCTGGTTAAACTTATCTTGGTCTATAAAGAAGTTATCTATCAGTGAGCTGCTATCCTTCACCACCCGAGTACGAAAATCAATAACGGGTGTCAAATTGAAAGAACCGAGTAATACTTCAAGGTCATTTTTCCTATTACCCTCTTTCAGAGAATCTACATTGAAGTACCCACAAATAATAATTTGCTTCCCCCTGTCTGACAGATAGCACAACAAGGAGTCCAAATTTTTCAGAAATAGATGAAAATTTCCTGATGGGGACCTATATACCTGATGATGTAGAGGGTTATCTCACTAGGGGTAAGATAGATATTGCCTACAGGAAAATTAAAGAGACCTTCGGAGAACAGAGAACCACCTGTATGAATATCAAGAGCTCAGATGGAAACCCAGTTCTAACCAAAGAAGGGAAGGCAGAAAGGTGGAAGGAGTATATAGAGGGCATATACAAGGGCAATGCACTTGAGGACAATATTACGGAAATGGAAGAGGATATAGATGAAGATGAAATGGGAGATACGATACTGCGTGAAGAGTTTGACAGAGCTCTGAAAGACCTTAGTCGAAACAAGGCCCTGGAGTAGACAACATTCCATTAGAACTACTGACAGCCTTGGGAGAACCAGTCCTGACAAAATTCTACCATCTGGTGAGCAAGGTGTATGAGACAGGCGAAATACCCTCAGACTTCAAGAAGAATATAATAATTCCAATCCCAAAGAAAGCAGGTGCTGACAGATGTGAAAACTGCCGAACAATCAGTCTAATAAGTCACGGGTGCAAAATACTAACGCGTATTCTCTACAGACGAATGGAAAAACTGGTAGAAGCTGACCTTGAGGAAGATCAGTTTGGATTCTGTAAAAATACTGGAACACATGAGGCAATACTGACCTTACAACTTATCTTAGAAGAAAGATTAAGGAAAGGCAAACCTACGTTTCTAGCATTTGTAGACTTAGAGAAAGCTTTTGACAATGTTGACTGGAACACTCTTTTTCAAATTCTAAAGGTGGCAGGGGTAAAATACAGGGAGAGAAAGGCTATTTACAATTTGTACAGAAACCAGATGGCAGTTGTAAGAGTCGAGCGACATGAAAGGGAAGCAGTGGTTGGGAAGGGATTGAGACAGGGTTGTAGCCTCTCCCCAATGTCATTCAATCTGTATATTGAGCAAGCAGTAAAGGAAACAACAGAAAAATTCGGAGTAGGTATTAAAACGACAGTATCTACTACACCTCCACAAGCTTTAGAAACCAGCCGCCCCTTGAGCAGAAGAAGAGTGTCTCCACCAGGCCATCTGAAGTATTTTTTATTCAAGACTGGCAGCAACCAAACAACGAGGTGAGCAGTGTGAGGGATTCGAAAGACAACATATCATAAGCTATATTATATCAAAATGTCCAGGGTCTAATTAGTAAGATTGCTGAACTAGATGTGCTTTTGATGGATCAGTTAAAGGATATTTCAGTTTTATATATAAATGAGCACTGGCTAAAAGGAAACCAAGCTTGTACAGCCAGAATAACAGGATTCGAAATAATCAGTAGCTCTTGTAGAGAGAATTTTAAAGGGGGAGGAACATGTATAAATGTGAAGCAAGGAATTGAATGTAAATAAATTAAACTCAGTAAGAGAAAACACATTGAAAAAGAGTTCGAATACAGTATGTGCAAACTTATAGAACCAAAAATAATTATTGTGTGCATATATCGTTCCCCATCAGGGAACTTTATGATGTTTTAGACAGTGTTGAAAGACTTTTTAGTGAATTAAGACATTTTAGAGAGAGCACTATTGTTCTTGGTGATTTCAATGTCAACTATAAAATGAACTGTCAAAAAGTATCAAAACTAAACAATTTGTTATATTCACAAAATTTAGCACCATCTGTCCATGAATGCACTAGATATGGAAAACACTCTGAAACTGACTTGCAAAAGCTAGATCATGTTATTGAAGTAACTGACACAGGGTTCTTGGACCACAAAGCAATAAGACTCTATATAAATAATGTACTGGGCACAAATTCTAGAATACATGAGAAATATATCTACAGAAGATGTATCAATGAGGACAATATTAGGTTTTTCAATTATTTATTAAAAAACTCAGACTGGGATTTAGACAAACTCGACGCCGTGGATATGAAATTTGAGACATTTTAACTTGTTATAAACATAACTATGAAATTTCATTCCCTCTCAAGAAAATTAAAATAAAAAGCAAGCCTAATACTTGGGTAACACGGGGGATACGAAAATCTGGAGAGCGACTTAGAATGCTAAGTAAATCAGCCACGCTAAATCCAGCTCTTAAACAGTATGTCACCTGTTACAGAAAATTGTACAGCAAAGTCTTTAATGCAGCAAAAAAGTTACATAATGACTCATACATTAGTAGAAGCAAGGGTAACAAGAAAATGAAATCAGTTTGGACTGTGATAAATACAACTGTAGGCAGCAGTAAAGTAAGAGACAGCAGCTTTGTTATTAAAAGTGAGAACAAAACTATATGTGATCCTTTACATACTGCCAATATATTCAACCTTCATTATGCAAGAATTGTACAAAGCCTCATAAAAACCCAAAGACAAACAAAGATTATACATAACATCTCCACAAATCCTAAAGCTATGTTCTTATACCCTGTAAGTGTACAAGAAGTACAGAATGCAATCGACAAACTAAAAAATCAATTGTCTTGTGGCACTGATGGCTTTCCAGATAAAGTTTTAAACACAACATAAATATTGCTCGTCCCCTTGTAGACATAATTAATCCTCTTTCAGCACCGACACTTTCCCCAAAGAACTAAAGCTGTCAATAATAAAACCATTATACAAAAATGGTGCTCCTCATGATGTAAAAAAACTTCAGACCCATATCCTTGATATCCTGCTTCTCAAAAGTTATTGAAAGAATAATGCATCAAAGACTCTCTGCTTTCCTGAACACAAGTAGAATATTAGTCAGTGAGTAAAATGGCTTCAGAAAAAATAGGTCAACTGAAACAGCTGTATATAATTTCCTAAAACTTCTCCTGATCTCTATAGATCATAACGAAGTAAACTGTGGGGTGCTTTTGGATTTATCAAAGGCATTTGATGTTATTGATCATGAATTATTGCTTGAGAAACTATATTGCTTTGGTGTATGTGGTACTGTTCACAGCTGGTTTAAATAATACCTGTCTGACAGATACCAGAAAGTAGAACTAGTTCATGAAGGAACCTCTTACTTTTCAGAATATAAGAAAGTTAGCAATGGAGTGCCACAAGGTTCTGTGCTGGGACCCCTCTAGTTCTTGATTTTCATAAATGACCTACCAAACTCTTTAACACTAGCTAATGCTGTATTGTATGTGTATGATACAAGTCTTTTTATTAAAGCTCAAAATGAGACTGACTTGCAACACAAAGTAGAAATAACAAAAGAAGAAGCAGGAAAATGGTTTAGAGATAACTGTTTATTTGTAGATGATAAAAAAACAGTATGGATGAATTTCAGCCATGTATCGAATAAAGTAAAACCCAATATAGTTTTGAAACTTGGTGAACAGAAGATTTTACTAACTTCAAACGCAAAATTTTTAGGTATCTGGATAGACGAGCATCTAAAGTGGGATAAACATATTGAAATGCTCAATAAAAAGCTAAGTAAATGCTGCTATATACTCAGAATGCTGAGAAAATGCTGCAGTGAAAAAACAGTAATATGTGGGTATTATGCTCTTATGCATAGTCTATTGCGGTATGGTGTCTTATTTTGGGGTAATTCAAGCCTGGCAAACCGGTCATTCATTATTCAAAAACGAGCATTAAGAATAATGAAAGGGGCTGCACGAAGAGAGCCCTGCAGGGAAATTTTCAAAGAATTTCAAATAATGTCGCTTCCATCTTTATATATCTACGAAAGTATCTGCTTTTTCAAATCTCATCCCCAATTTTCTTCTTTAAATAGTGAGTGCCATGGCTACCCAACAAGACACAGGAATGATTTCCACAGAGAAACACACAAAACGGCCCAATATCACAAACGTGCAATATATCACCGCAAAATCCTTTTTAGTGCTCTTCCCTTAAGCATAAAAAAGATAGAAAAGTTTTACATTTTTAAAAATGAGCTTAAAAATGTTATTAAGAGAATGTTTTTACAGTATTACAAAGTACAAGGATTTTTAGAACATAGCGACATAGTGGTCAATGATAATGATAATTCATATTTGAACAAATGTATGAAATAGTCTGCCTGTACACACTATAATTAATTAATTATTGTTTGCTCTGTTATTCTCTGCTATAGTGGTCGATGATAACGATAAGTCATATCTGAAAAACAAATGTATGAAAATGGTATGCACTATAAAGAATTCATTATTGTTTGTTTTGTTATTCTCTACAATACACTGCACAAGACATATATTTATATATGTTTTACCACTGTAGGCCTATGTTATTAATTTACTGTATAATTATAAACTAATATAATGTAACATGACAACGCCTATATCATTGTATATGATAAAATGGATGCTCAGTATATACCAATAACAATGCATACAGTAAAGCTACGGTAAGGCTAATGCTAAGAATGGATCTGCTAAGTTGGCCCTTTGGCCATTAATCACAGATGCTATTGAGTAACATCCGTTTGCTCTGGCTGGCTTAGACTACCAACAGATGCGAACCTGTAGAGACTGAACAAAATTCGCCAGCAACTAGAATGAGTGTGAAGAGGATGTTTTCCTGGATGTTCACATGTTTTACAAGATATTTCACCACCTGCAGAGGAATCTGCTCCCACAACCAGGTTTCAGAGTCCTAAAAGAGATAGTCCTAAATGACAGAAGACATCTGTTGATGAAATGTTTCTAGTTCCTTCAGGAGGATCATACTCTTCAAGAAGCATAAAACAATTCAAGGTTCTTCAGGTCTTCTGAACGCCATCCCATCATCAAGCTTCTAGAAGAGAAAGTGCATCATAAAAAAGTAGCTGAGGAATACTGGTCACCTAGACAAGGACAGAAAAAAGTTATAGTTCAGCAGTGGAGAAGCCTAGAACTCAGATCACAGTACAGATGAGGTTGATTGTGTTTTTTTTTATACTGCAGTGATATATTCTGGCATTCAAGGCAAGGGAAATATGGATTAAGTGTACTAGATGTAAGATTTGGGCTCGCAGTGAGCGTAATGATGTCCAAGCAAGGATTAAGAATGTTGTGTGGGGTCTTTGTGAACCATAGAAACACGTGAGAGCGCTCAAGATTTTTGCATAGTGTATCACTTTTTTCTGAAAGTTATGAATTCGGTTGTTTTACCCACATAGTAAATATAAACTTACATTGGCATAGTTTCTTTTTTTAATTTTTTTAAGAGTTTAGTGTGATTTCGAATCGTTTATGAGCGCATACAACGTCCAGCTTTGACAAGCATACGTGCAATAAAATTAAGGAATAAAACATACAAGAAAAATAAAAAAATACAAATCGTATGTCATCTTAGGCACTTTTCCCCTATTGGGTTACAATTAATGGTAGCGTGTTAATACTATAATCATAAAGTGAAGTAATTTCATTTTACTGCAATCGAATGAAATGTACATACCGCTATTGTACTTGTCTCCACATCCCAGGGATCCGCCTCCGTGGGCTGCATGAACACTATACATTGGATGTAATTATGCTGGCCTCAGGCGCACACTTGACTTGGCCAATAAAACCACTAAATACGCGAGCCACAATGAAATAAACTGTAAAAGCAAGTACCGCTGATTAATAAGCAAAGGGAGCTAAGACAATTTAATTAAGATTTGTGTATCAGACTTAACAATTTTCGTAGAAACCACTAATGAATTTAGTGATAATATGAATGTCGATATTCAGAGATTATAGTTCAAACGACAGTGATATTAATATAAAGTTCCGTGTTCGCCTGTTTGAGCTTTGACAGGACTACAGTAGCGTTGTTGTGTATGTCGAGAAGAAGGAAGACCGAATGAATGAATGAGCAAACGAAGAAATGATTATGTATAATTGTCATATAGCTATTTGATAGGGCTAAAGATAGTGTACATACGCTATTGTCCTGGGAGATGGACACTATCATAGCGTACGCAAACAACTTTAATTAAGGATGTAAAAGTTATTGTGTGGCAGCCAGTCCTAGCTCGCATATATATCACGAAAAATCATTAAAATACCTTTCTGTTTACTAGACAGCCATTGATATGATTTTACTGAAGCGGGAAGGTGAGTACTGGGCAGTCCTAGACATGCCAGTGTTTCCCACCTAGATGGATTGTTTCATTTGTGGCGTAGAGATGTGCTTCAGGAAATTGTAAGTAATCTTACAGAGCACATATTTTCCCAGGACATGGCTGTAGCGCAACCTGTGAATATTGACCATTCTTATCCGGAAGCAGCTGAAGCCCTCACTCTTGACTTTGGCCCTTTCGAGACCGTGCACAGATGGGTTCGTATGCCCGAATGTGACGAGTTTGTAGGAGCAAGGTACGTCTTCGCTCTGTTCGTTAACATACCACCTTTGATAAAAGAATATTGTAAGCAAAAAAGAGAGTGCTACAGGGTATCAGTTTAATTTTTTCGACATTAGTTGTAGGAAGTGGAAACATTCCCTTCCGTAATCTGCTGGTGCAGCGATTTGCTTAAGCGAAAGAAAAACATTTAGTTATTTATAAACATATTTTGACGCATGCATGATGATAATAAAAGTGCTACTTTGTATTTTTTACTGTAACTACCATATGGTATTTGGTGTTTGCTGCCATAGCTGTCTTCGTGGTAGTATCTGTATTTTCGTGGGCAGCCTTGTGTGGAAACGTGTATGACTGAAAATTTTATTGCAGACATGTTAACTGTTGCATCAGTTCTGGAAGGTAGTAAATATGATGATTCTTCTTCATAAAAAGCCAAGAAAAAATGTTTCTGCTTGTGTCTAGATACCAACTTGTGGGGTTTATAATAAAGTTTGATAGTACAGTTTCTCATCTTGCAAAGTATAAGAAAGTGAATGAACATTTTCTGGAAATGTGGTATGTAATCCAGAAGTTCCATCATGAAGTGTGGATCTTGCCACAGTGGGATGGCTTGCGTGCTGTAACAGTACAGCCTACCGTAGCACAGATGCAAATAAATTAGCATTGCTGGCTTACAGCCCAAGCGTCGCAAGCTGCCACTTGGGACAACAAACTAAGAGGGGCAACAGAGATGCCATGACTGTAAGATTTTTATATGCGTTGTATGACAATTAACAGTGACTGTTTGGGGTGCCAAGCTGAGAAGGGTGCCCAATTGCAAGATTTGTGTGTGGTGTTCACCACAGTGAAGAGTGAAAACTGACAAGAGTTGCTTATGTGATAAGATGTTCTTGAATGGGCTCTAAACATTGGAGAAGTAATAGAAAAGCCAGTGTAACAAACAGTGCTTGAAGAGGAGAAACCTTTTCAGTAGTTACCAGGGTAACAGTCTGGATGATTGACTGTTGACCATTTTTTAAATATAAATGTGAAAGCTCTCTGTGACAACACTTTATGAATTAATCACTACATGCATAATAACTACATGCTCAAGAACACAAAATCACCACAGAGTAATTACAACAAGGGGGGGGGGGGGGGAGAACCACCTACCACCTCGACATGCACCCTTAAACTGGCATTGGCACACAGTATGAAGTCTAAATGTGCAATCCACTTGTTTCACAAGGCGACAGTTTCTTACACATGTTTCATGTCTGGCACTGCTAAGTGGTTTTGTGAAAGCATCGGTTAACATTTCTTCAGAACAGAGGTTCAACATTAATAACACCTGACATACAAAATAATGCTTTGTCTATTTGCTTGGATCTAGAGTTCGTCAACAGATTCTTGGATAACTGAATGTCTCCTTTATCATCACAATATACTGTAACTGACTTTATGGCACTGCTTGTTGTTCGTAGAGTTATAAAATTACTTGGAGAATATAAAAATACACAGCACATTTTCAAACAGTTTGATTACTTGCAAAAACAGAATAAATGGGTGCAAGCACAGTTGTGAAATGAGTAAACATTGAAGTTGAAAGCAAAATAATTTGCAACAAGTAGTTTGAATTTTCCTGGGAATTTTGAGACCACCAGTGTTGTCCGTGTGCTCCTTTGATACTGAAACTGAAATCTAAGATGATGAAGTGGAGGCCAAAATAGAGAACTGTGTTTTCTGAAACTGTTAAATTGAAGATGATTATACTGCAGTTCCTCCTCGTGATCAACAGACATGCAGATATGGCAATGAGTTATAGTGGAATAAAAAGGCAGCTGACATTTCTCAGTTGAGAGAAGGGCAGTGGTCTTAGAGGGAGTACCAGATTATTAATTATGCACGCAAACTGTTCTCCTAGCAGCAGTCTGTTGTATATTTCTGGTTCAAAATAGCCTACCATCGAAAAGCAGAATAATGCAAATTGACCTTTTTTTTTTTTAAATTGTGACAGAGGCAAAGAATACAGATCTGTCGCTACTTCACGTATTGTTGTAAAATTGTGGAGCATGCCTGACATTCGTGTACGATACCATCCTTGGAGGGTAAACAACTATGATGTAAGAATTCACAAACTTTGTGCAAACATCAATCATATGAAAACAAGCTTTTATTCACAACACAAAAAATGCTCTAGATAACAGTCCAACTTGATACAATGTTTCTTGACTTGTACAAAGCCTCTCTCTTTCATCTTGGAAACACAAAATAATACACCATTTAACAGTTGGATTAAAGACTTCTTTGGGGGTGGAATTTAATGTACCATTCTCAGTGGTCGGGTATAGTGAGAAGTCAAAGTAACTTTGGACTTGTCATAGTCCTGTTAGTGTTACTTTTATTGGAGTCTGGCTCAACTATGTAGAGGTATTAATTTAGAATGGTTCAAAATGCTATGTGAATGAAGTGGGGTAACAAAGTTACGAGTTTACATTTATATCTACACTATGCAAATGACTGTGAAGTGCACACATACCCGTCATGTCACCTTACATTGTATGGCGGAGGGTACCCTATATCACTACTAGTCAGTTCCTTCCCTGTTCCAGTCGAAAATTGAGAGAGGGGAAAAAAGACTATCTATATGCCAACTTACTTGCTATTACCTTGTTGTCACTGCCCTTGTTCTTGTTGTTGCTGTTGTTGTTGTGGTCTTCAGTCCTGAGACTGGTTTGATGCAGGTCTCCATGCTACTCTATCCTGTGCAAGCTCCTTCATCTCCCAGTACCTACTGCAACCTACATCCTTCTGAATCTGCTTAGTGTATTCATCTCTTGGTCTCCCTCTACGACTTTTACCCTCTACGCTGCCCTCCAATACTAAATTGGTGATCCCTTGATGCCTCAGAACATGTCCCACCAACCGATCCCTTCTTCTAGTCAAGTTGTGCCACAAACTTCTCTTCTCCCCAATCCTACTCAGTACCTCCTCATTAATTATGCGATCTATCCATCTAATCTTCAGCATTTTTCTGTAGCACCACGTTTCAAAAGCTGCTATTCTCTTCTTGTCCAAACTATTTATCATCCATGTTTCACTTCCATACATGGCTACACTCCATACAAATACTTTCAGAAATGACTTCCTGACACTTACATCTATACTCGATGTTAACAAATTTCTCTTCTTCAGAAAAGCTTTCCTTGCCATGGCCAGTCTACATTTTATATCCTCTCTACTTCGACCATCATCAGTTATTTTGCTCCCCAAATAGCAAAACTCCTTTACTACTTTAAGTGTCTCATTTCCTAATCTAATTCCCTCAGCATCACCCGACTTAATTCGACTACATTCCATTACCCTCGTTTTGCTTTTGTTGATGTCCATCTTATGTCCTCCTTTCAAGACACTGTCCATTCCATTCAACTGCTCTTCCAAGTCCTTTGCTGTCTCTGATAGAATTACAATGTCACGGCGAACCTCAAAGTTTTTATTTCTTCTCCATGGATTTTAATACCTACTCCGAATTTTTCTTTTGTTTCCTTTACTGCTTGCTCAATATACAGTTTGAATAACATCGGGGAGAGGCTACAACCCTGTCTTACTCCCTTCCCAACCACTGCTTCTCTTTCATGTCCCTCGACTCTTATAACTGCCATCTGGTTTCTGTACAAATTGTAAATAGTCTTTCACTCCCTGTATTTTACCCCTGCTACCTTTAGAATTTGAAAGAGAGTATTCCAATCAACATTGTAAAAATTTTTCTCTAAGTCTACAAATGTTAGAAATGTAGGTTTGCCTTTCCTTAATCTTTCTTCTAAGATAAGTTGTAAGGTCAGTATTGCCTCACATGTTCCAGTATTTCTACGGAATCCAAACTGATCTTCCCTGAGGTCGGCTTCTACTAGTTTTTCCATTCGTCTGTAAAGAGCAGCTGTGGCTTATTAAACTGATTGTTCGGTAATTTTCACATCTGTCAACACCTGTTTTCTTTGGGACTGGAATTATTATATTCTTCTTGAAGGCTGAGGGTATTTCGCCTGTCTCATACATCTTGCTCACCAGATGCTAGAGTTTTGTCAGGATGGCTGTCCCAAGGCCGTCAGTAGTTTAAATGGAATGTTGTCTACTCCTGGGGCCTTGTTTCGACTCAGGTCTTTCAGTGCTCTGTCAAACTCTTCACGCAGTATCGTATCTCCCATTTCATCTTCATCTACATCCTCTTCCATTTCCATAATATTGTCCTCAAGTACATTGTCCTTGTATAGACCCTCTATGTATTCCTTCCACCTTTATGCTTTCCCTTCTTTGCTTAGAACTGGTGTTTCCATCTGAGCTCTTGATGTTCATAGAAGTGGTTCTCTTATCTCCAAAGGTCTCATTAATTTTCCTGTAGGCAGTATCTATCTTACCCCTAGTAAGATAAGCGTCTACATCATTACATTTGTCCTCTAACCATCCCTGCTTAGCCATTTTGCACTTCCTGTTGATCTCATTTTTGAGACATGTGTATTCCTTTTTGCCTGCTTCATTTACTGGATTTTTATATTTTCTCCTTTCATCAATTAAATTCAATATTTCTTCTGTTACCCAAGGATTTCTACCAGCCCTCGTCTTTTTACCTACTTGATCCTCTGCTGCCTTCACTACTTCATCGCTCAAAGCTACCCATTCTTCTTCTACTGTATTTCTTTTCCCCACTCCTGTCAATTGTTCCCTTATGCTCTCCCTGAAACTCTGTACAACCTCTGGTTCTTTCAGTTTATCCAGGTCCCATCTCCTTAAATTCCCACCTTTTTGCAGTTTCTTCAGTTTTAATCTACAGGTCATAACCAATAGATTGTGGTCAGAGTCCACATCTGCCCCTGGAAATGTCTTACAATTTAAAACCTGGTTCCTAAATCTCTGTCTTACCATTATATAATCTGATACCTTTTAATATCTCCAGGGTTCTTCCATGTATGCAACCTTCTTTCATGATTCTTAAACCAAGTGTTAGTTATGATTAAGTTATGCTCTGTGCAAAATTCTACCAGGCGGCTTCCTCTATCATTTCTTAGCCCCAATCCATATTCACCTACTACGTTTCCTTCTCTCCCTTTTCCTACTACCAAAATCCAGTCACCCATGACTATTAAATTTTCATCACCCTTCACTATCTGAATAATTTCTTTTATTTCATCATACATTTCTTCAATTTCTTCGTCATCTGCAGAGCTAGTTGGCATGTAAACTTGTACTACTGTAGTAGGTGTGGGCTTCGTATCTATCTTGGCCATAATAATGTGTTCACTATGCTGTTTGTAGTAGCTTACCCACATTCCTATTTTCCTATTCATTATTAAACCTACTCCTGCATTACCCCTATTTGATTTTGTGTTTATAAACCTGTAGTCACCTGACCAGAAGTCTTGTTCCTGCTGCCACCGAACTTCACTAATTCCCACTATATCTAACTTTAATCTATCCATTTCCCTTTTTAAATTTTCTAACCTACCTGTCCGATTAAGGGATCTGACATTCCACGCTCCGATCCGTAGAATGCCAGTTTTCTTTCTCCTGATAATGACATCCTCTTGAGTAGTCCCCGCCCGGAGATCCGAATGGGGGACTATTTTACCTCCGGAATATTTTACCCAAGAGGACGCCATCATCATTTAATCATATAGTAAAGCTGCATGCCCTCGGGAAAAATTACGGCCGTAGTTTCCCCTTGCTTTCAGCCGTTTGCAGTACCAGCACAGCAAGGCCGTTTTGGTTATTGTTACAAGGCCAGATCAGTCAATCATCCAGACTGTTGCCCTTGCAACTACTGAAAAGGCTGCTGCCCCTCTTCAGGAACCACACGTTTGTCTGGCCTCTCAACTGATACCCCTCCGTTGCGGTTGCACTTACGGTACGGCTATCTGTATCGCCCTTAGGCGAAATGTATTTTGGCAGAAGTAAAGTCATTCTGCTGTCAGCGGCAAATGCTGTTTCTTACAAGTAACAAAGTTTGCAGAATACCTCTGAATTAGTTCTCTGTATTCCTGTAATGTGACCTAGTAGGGCTCCCAAACACTTGAGCACTACTCAAGAACCGGTTCGCTAAGGTACTCCGTGGTCTCCTTTACAGATGAGCTAAGCTTTTCAAGAATTATCCCAGTAAACAGAAGTCTTCCCTACTATCAACCTTATGTGTGTGTTCCATTTCATGTCACTTTGCAACTTTGCACCTAGCTATTAAACACTGCAACTGTCGAGCAGCACTCACTAATATTGTATTTGAATATTACATGATTGTTTTTTTCTGTTCATTTGCATTAACTTACATTTTTAGCAGGCTGCTGTTTATCACATCAAATAAAAATTCTATGTATGTCATCCTTTACTGTTCTGGCGACTCAACAACTTTGTTACACTCTGTCATCAACAACAAATAGTCACCAAGTTCTGCTCAGTCTATCCATCAGATTATTCATGTAAACAGGGAATGAGCAATCCTGTCACAATTCCCTGGAGCACTCGTGGTGATACCCTTGTGTCTGATGAACTCTCATTTGAGAACAAAATGATGAGTTCTGCTACTTAGAGAGTTCTTCGAGCTACCCAAATATTAGGGAACTTATTCCTTCTGCTTGGCACTTCATCAGGTCTGCAGTGGGGCACCACTTTCTGGAAATGTAAGAGTATGGAATCAGATTGTTGTCCTTCTTTATGATGTTAGGGATATGGATCTGTAATTTTGCGGGTTTGTTCTTTTATCCTTCTTATGTAGAAGAGTTATCTGCATTTCTTTTGAGTCGCTTGGGTCTTGGCACTGGGCAAGCGATTAGCATTGTAAATGCAAGCTAAGTAGAGGGCTAGTGCTATAGAATACAAACTATAAAACTGATTTAGGATTCCATCTGGACCTGGCGACCACCCCCTCCCCTGCCCCATCTTTATTATTATTATTTATCATCATCATCCGTCATCATCATCATCATCATCATCATCATCATCTGTTGCTTCTCGATGCTGAGGATATCTCTTACAATTTTGTCTATACAGGATTCTTTGCAGTGGTCAGATGATGGTACGTTGCTATGATCCTGTGTGAACAACTATTTAAATATTAAAAATGTTATACTGCAGCTTTTCAAACAGTGGAAACACCAGGTAGGAATTTTCTGCGTAACATAAAGATGACATGCTAAGTAGCAGACAGGCCCAATTAAGACACTTAAAACATAAGCTTTTGGGTACAGCATTCATTGGAAAAACAAACACACACACACACACACACACACACACACACACACAGAGAGAGAGAGAGAGAGAGAGAGAGAGAGAGAGAGAGAGAGAGAGAGAGAGAGACCATTCATTCACACAAGTAAGCACACCTCGTGCACAGATGACCACCAACTTCGGCAGCTCCAGCCAGAATCTGGCCAGAGTTGTTGTGTGAATGAATGGTGTGTTTTCTCTTTTTCCGACGAAGACTGTGTCTGAAAGCTTATGTGTAAGTGTCTTTTAATTGTGTCTATCTGCAATTTAGTGTCATCTTTATGGTTCTGCAACTTAGAGTGTCATCTTTGTGGTAAGTAGTGCTCTATCTTTTCCTATGTTGTTGAAACTTGAGCTTTTATTGAGCTGTCTCCTATTACCACACCATACTAGTTCACAAATGACTGGATAGATTCTCTTGGCCAGCTTAATACTTTTACTTAGGACAAGAATTTACTCAGGTTCTAGGCAAGATCTTTCATACAGGCATGACTGTGGTAGTTCTCGTGTACTTCACACATTGATATTTTTATAGATGCATGATTTCCATTGCTTTTTGCCTGTTGACATTTCTGCATTCTTTTTTGAACCAGGAGCAACAATCTCTGTTTCCTCAGAAAACCATAGTGGGTCTTTCTCTAATCCACTTACTTGGCACATACTTTTCCACTGCACAGTGTATTATCTGTTGGAACTTTACCCATAATTTCTCAGTTTCCATCATATTCTAACTGAATGACACCCATTCATTGACAAAGTAGAACGCTAACACCTGGTTATATGCTCTTTCCAGTTTAAATATTCTCCTAAATTTCTTGATGCATTTGTTAGCTATGGTAACTATTGTGGCTATATCATCATGATCACTAATACGTCTCTCCGTATGCTGACACTGTCCATAAAGTACTTCCTATTGCCCTACATTTTAGAATTCTGTCCCATTCCATTTGTGTCTGGAGAGTGTGAGGAATAGCTGTTGACTTGTCTGTGTGTGCTGTAATCAGTCTAATCTTGAAACTTCTTACTAGGTTGAAACTATTTGCTGGACTGAGAACTGATCTCTGGAACCTTGCCTTTCAAGGGTGATTCTAGAAACAGTCCCTTAGGCCGTGGCTAAACCATTGCTCTTCAGCATCCTTCGTACTGGGAGTGCTAGATGAACTAGGTATGCAGGAGAGCGTCTGAGATTTAGGGGTCAAGAGGAATGTTAGATACGTGTCGTATGCTTTCATCAGTGACATAATGCTAATGGATGTTGTCACATCACTTTTTTGTGTGTTTATTTACAGTTGTGTTGTTAGCTTGTGTAGCCAACGAGTATGAAGGAAGGAAAAAAACTGGTTGTAGTGACAGATCAACTTGTAGCTTTGCCTGAAGTCTAGGTTAAGTTTGAAGGTGATAGTTTGGTTACAAGTTGGCAAAGCCATCGAATGTAATACTAAAAAAACTTGATTGTGGTGACAGACTGATGTGTAGGGTAGCCCATTTGAAAAAAATTGCCAATAACACCACGTTACATTTGCCATAATCATGGCATTTGTCACAGATTTCCCATGTAAGCAGTCAAAGCCAACAACCTATATCGAATATTCGTGTATATCCAAGTTTGAAAGGTAAGACAGAAGTATTGGCCGAAGGAAAGCTGTGAGGGTAAGTTATGAGGCATGGCTGTATGGGTCACTAAACCCATTGCATGTGAGAATCAGGGGATCTTGTGTCACCTCTAGGTGGTGTTGAAACACTGCACACTCTGCTGTAAAGTGAAAATTCATTCTGGTAATTTAATGATGACCTAATGGTCTCTGTGGAAGCTATATTTAGGAGGCTGCAGTACATTCCTGGATTCATCAATTTATAATGGTTTTTGAAATGTAAGTAGGCTTGTCAGTTCAGTTTTTTAATGTTTCCATAACTCTTTCCAGTGGGTCAAATCTTCCACTATTTGAGCTGACTTCCTTCGAATATGTTCAGGGCTGCTTTAAGGGCCAAGCGACAAAAGTTGCCCCTTGCAGTGCCAGATTGAGAGGGGCGCTAGGCAGGCCAAAACTTAAGATATTATTACTGGATGTATCATAATTAGTAGTGGCCGCGTGGGGTGCCATCTGAGAGGGCACTAGGAGAACCCAAGTGTGAAGTATGTATAAATTGCACATCATAGTTAGAAGCGAAAACTGACACAGTTGAACATGCACGAGGGAAAAGGGGGTACCAAATGAAAGGTTGCTTGTGTGGAAGAATGTTCTTGAACCGGCCCCTTGATATGTTACTACCCCCTGTTAGTCCTTTTGGGTATTGTCCCACACACTTGAGCAATATTCTAGGATAAGTCACACAAGTCTTGTACTAGCATTCTCTCTTGTAGACTTACTTCATATTCTCGGACTCCTACCAATGAATCAAAGTTTGCCACCTGCTTTAA
The DNA here is from genome assembly GCF_021461395.2 of Schistocerca americana. Lineage (NCBI taxonomy): Eukaryota > Metazoa > Arthropoda > Insecta > Orthoptera > Acrididae > Schistocerca > Schistocerca americana. Next base: position 394,436,416 of record NC_060126.1, on the reverse strand, counting down.
TTACTACTGAGCCAATATGATCATTTAATACCATATCCTCATAAATTGTTGCATCCAGGTATTTCCATGAGTTGTGATTCCAGTTGTGTGTCACTGATATTGTAGTTTTAGGATAGCAATTTTTTTTTTTAAGTATGCAATTTCGTGATTGTGAATATTTAGAGCAAGTTGCTGGTCTCCACATCTCTTTTGAAATACTGAGGTGTTGCAACTCTTTTCATGTTGCTCATTAGAATAATATTTGGGCAGAGCGCTTCATCCACAAAGTTTGCTCACAGAACTCTTGTAGCCAGTTCTTGACTATTGCTTGTCAGCTTGAGTCTATCTCACATGGACTTTATCACATATTCATTTAGTCACAGAAATAGGGGGCAGACTGCTGTTGTGTGTGCTGCTAGAAAGACATTATGTATCAGAGAGGTTTACTCTTAAAATTCAGGGAGTAGATCTAGACGGCTCATGAAATATATTACTTCCTTTTTCACCGAGCGAGGTGGCACAGTGGTAGCACACTGGACTCGCATTCTGGAGGACGACGGTTCAATCCCGCGTCCGGCCATCCTGATTTAGGTTTTCCGTGATTTCCCTAAATCGCCCCAGGCAACTGCTGGGATGGTTCCTTTGAAAGGGCACGGCCGACTTCCTTCCCCATTCTTTCATAATTCGATGAGACCGATGACCTCGCTGTTTGGTCTCTTTCCCCCAAACAACCCAACCCCAACCCAGCTTCCTTTTTCCAAATATCTTCTATAGTTATCAAAATTCTAAAATTAGAAAATTTAGGCTCAGTTGGATATGTGCTGGCAGTTATTCATAACGCTCAGTACTAAGTTAGTTGAAAGGAAGAGATATACAAGACACTATGTACTCTCCACCATAAACCTTAATATTTTGCAGAGTATAAAAGTAGATATTAACAGTGTCCATTGGCTGTTTATAACACATATCCACACCTCTTCTTTTGAATAAAGATAATCACAAAATTATGCCAAAGATCAGCTCACTGCCCTTATGTGATAAGGAGAAGGAAGAAAAATATCAAGGTAATGAGCATCACCAGTGTGTGGTAAATTGTATGTAATTTATTTATTTTTATTTTATGTGTCTGATTCTGTAGGACCAAATTGAGGAACAAATCTCCATGACCATGGAATGTATCAGTACATGAAACTGCAATAGAAAAGTAATAACAGATTAAGAAAATCTTTATTAATCCTAAAAAGACATCAAGCATATAACTTTATTTAAATGCAATCAACAATGCAACACAGGAATCAGCTTAATTTTTCAAGGAACTCCTCGACAGATTAGGAGTGACACATGAGGAAACTCTTCAGTTTAGATTTGAAAGCGCATGGATCACTGGTAAGATTTTTGAATTCTCATGGTGGGTTATTGAAAATGGATGCAGCAGAATACTGCATGTCTTCCTGCATGAGAGCCAAGGAAGTGTGATCCAAATGCAGATTGAATTTCTGTGTCGTATTGACTGAGTGAAAGCTGCTAATTATTGGGAGTAAGATGACATTGTCAATAAGAAATGACAGTAAAGAATATTTATATTGAGAGGCCAGTGTCAGAATATCGCAACTGATGAACAGGGCTCAACAAGAGGTTCACAAACTTGCACCACTTATTGCCCGAACATTCCGCTGCTATAGACCTTGAACATGATCTTTCCACAACAGTTTACTGTGTATCTGAACACCTATAAATTGGAATTGTTCAGTCTCACTAATCATATTTCCATTCTGTGTCATTAAAATATCTGGTATTGTTGAATTGTTTGTTAGAAACTGTAAAAATTGAGTCTTATTGTGATTTAGTGGTAGTTTATTTTCTACATGCTATGAACTTATGCGTTAAACTGCACTATTTGAAACAGTGTGAACATTGTATGCAGCAGTCTTTACTATCAAGCTAATGTCATTAACAGGCAGAAATATTTTAGGATCACCTGTAATACTAGAAGACATATCATTTATGCAAATAAGGAACACGAGTGGCCCCAGCACTGATCCCTGGGCACCCCCTCACCCCAAGTTAATCATGCCTCACACGGACCCCACATCACCATCATTCTCAATACTGTGTGAAATGACCTTTTGCTGCTTGTTCTTAATGCAAGAGGTGAACCAGTTGAGAGCTACTCCCCATATTCGACAATGGTCCAACTTCTATAGCGATATTTTGTGATCAACACAAACACCAAAGGTAATAAAAAAAAAAAAAAACCTGGTGTTCGAAATCTTTTGTTTAATCCATCCAGTACCTTACAGAGTGAGGAGAGAGCAGCATTTTCAGTTGTTAAACGACTTCTAAAACCAAACTGTTCATTTGACAGCAAATTTTGAGAAATGAAATGATCAGTTATCCTTACATACACAGCCTTTCTAATGACTTTCGCAAACACTGATGGCATGGAAATAGGTCTAAAATTGTGTATATTATCCCTTTCTCCCTTTTTATAAAATGGCTTTACTTCTGAGTACTTTAATCATCCAGGAAACTGACCATTCATAAAGGAAAAATTACGAACTGGCTAACATGTGCAGCACAGGACTTAAGTATTCTGCTAGATACTCCATCGTATCCATGAGTCTTTAGTCTTCAGTGCTTTAATTATGACTCACTCTCCCCCTTGTCAGTATCACAGAAGAGTATGTCAGATATCAGTTTCGGAAAGGCATTTTCCAGGGAGTTACATGATTCACTGTTAGAAAGTTCCTACTTAATTCACCATCTATGTTCAGAAAGTGATTGGTGAAATCTGTTGCTAATATACAAAGTACAACTGTCTGAATATCTCCTGCTCCTAGCTCTCTTCTTACCAACTGACAATTCCCATTCCCCAGCACTCTTATCCATCCTCATCCTATCTAGTTCCTCCCTTGTGTTTTGCAACCGCACCTGAAGGGCACAGATCTTATGCTCCTGCTAGTCTATTAATTTATTTCTGCTACAAATTCTGTATTTCCAGGAGAGGATCTTGCTAGAATGTCCAATGGCTTCCCCACTACACGCCCCCCCCCCCCCCCCCCAATGAAAATATTTTGAACAAATCTCACACCATAACCCACCACTCACAAACCTACGACAAAGCCCACACTTCTCACTCATGGTTAAGTGCGAATTACTGAAAAAACACCAAACATATACATTACCTAGTTACTACAGTAGAAGGATTTAAAGAACTAACAATTGTGATCTCGAATTTCCCGTCTACTAAGAAAGCAACTACAGTGGAACTTTGATTTTAAATTCTCCGATTTTACATTTTTCACGATTCTACACCATATTTTTGTAGCCCCTGTGAAAAACCCATAAGGTCAATGCTAAAAACGCCCTGATTTTACATTTCTTCCTAGTAATGTTTAACTTGATTCTAAATTCTTACTCAACATCTTGCTTGACTCCATCCCACTTTCCTTCTACTGCCATTTGATGTGACTGATCAAGTTGGAAATGGGTTAGAAGACAGATGGTTCACACCACGGGTGGTGGCAGAATTAAGAGAATATTTTAGGCCATTGTGGAGAGGGGAGATGTGAGAGAGGAAATGTTGATGTAATCCACGATCTTTGTTGCCAGCACATCTTGCAACATTTAGCTTCACCATGCAGTTATGTAAAACTACTGCTAGGTTGCAGCAGTAATGGAAAAACAAGACAGCCGACATGAAATGTTCCATACTGAGCCAATATATGATGAAGCGACCCAGCCACCACTTTTTCTTGTGCCACTTATAACTGTCTCATCTTTTTGCTTGTATTTCTGATGTACTGTATATAGTGGCAATATCAGTCATGAGCCTGTTAAATTCAAACAATGGGTCTTGAAGAATATGCTCAGTCATAATCAAGGAAATGTCACCCATTTCTGGCTGGCCAGTGAACTCTTATTGATTGGCGACTTAATAAGTCACCCAATACTCAATGCAGCCACTAACACCACACTAGCACATGTAACCTGAGCTACCTACTGGATGTGTGGAGAAGGGGAGTGGGCCTTCAGCGAGAGAAGTGCAGGTAGGGGTGAAAACATTTTGTGAAATGCTGAAAATAAACTTTTTGTGCAGATGATGTGCTGTGACAGAGGTGTCACGTGGTAATAGAAAAAGGGTTTTGCAATAGCACATTTTAAAGACTTTAGTGTTCAAATCTGACGTGATACAGTTGCAACAACTACACGCACTACTCACGTATTTACTTTGCACCAGACACTGTAGATGGTAAAGATTGGCAGAATTGATAAAGGGCTTGAAGCAAAACTGTAGCACCTGAGCTTTCTTTCAGATTTACATTTTACACAGTATACAGAAATTCACTGAGACAACTTCTAATAAGCTTCTGACGTCAGTTGGAGAAGTAAACTCAATTTTTCACGTCTCTGTTTCTCTCATCATGTGTAAAATAACACTTTAACAGTGGTAAGCATATGAAGTGCTGCTCATAAGAAAAGGATTAAACAATAACAGCAATTCTGACAGAGTATGTCATTAAGCAGATGCCTGCATTTATGCTTATGCTTTAACCCCTTAGCTGCTGCTTTTGGTTTAATTCAACATGTTCATCAAGTTTTGCTTTTTTCTGTGTGAGCACAAAGGATGATCTCCCAAAAACGCGTGTTTTAAATGTACAATTTGTAGTCGTAGCATGCCTGAAAACAGCACAATTACCTTGTACCCAGATACCAATTTCAGTTTTTTGATGAGTTTTTACTTGCTGTTACACATCTGTGACTTTTTAAGAATAGATGAAATACATTACCACAAATTATTGTGTGGACATTGTATTATACATTTAATTTCCTTCACTTCAACAGATTTTATATAAAGTATTGGAGAGGATTGCGATTTTTAGTCATATATGCCAATTGTGTGTTTTTGCTTATATCTTGGGGGTTTTTCAACATTTTCCTCAATTCTGCACTTCCTCAGTTCAGTTCTGCACTTCCTCAGTTCAGTTCTGCACTTCCCTCAATTCTGCATTTTTTTAAATGTGGACCGCAAGAAAACGTAAAATAGAGGTTTCACTGCAGTTCCGTTAATACTACTAAACCACAGTTAATACCAGCACCACGAAACTTCATACAATTTTTAATCTAAAACCAAAAATTCAAGTGTCAACTGGAACACTGTATGAAATTAAACTCAGTGAATTAAAGTTTTTACTGAAATATTTCACTAGAAACATTAATAAATGTCAGCTGAAAACTTCCGTATCAAATTTAATAAATGACTACAATGCACAAACAACTTTATAAAACACAGTGAGCAAAAGGCTATTATACTGTTATTTCACCAGAAGCAGCATGGGACACCATTGAAAACTACTAAATTCAATAACCGAATAACAGTGCACAAACATCTTGGTCAATACTTAAGAACCACTACAGCTGCAACCGCATGCCGCGAAATGTAAACAAACTGTTAATATTTGGATGAACAGTTGAAGACAACTAAACTTAATAACCAAATACAGTGCACAAACATCTTTGTCAGTAATTGACCTTATAACCACTACAGCTGCAACAGCACACTGTGAAATATAAACACACCATTGAGACTTCAATGAACGACATAAGCACACTCAAGAATAACAGACCACTCAAATCTATAACATAAAAAGAAAGTCTGAGATGACTGAAAATCCACTTATAAATTACTTTTACAGCAAATTCTAACAGCAATAGTCATTAAAATAAGTATTTGAAATCTAAAACTTTATAAAATATTGGTGAGCAATTTGAACAGCAATCCAGCACATGCTATTTGGCCAGCATCAGATTTTTGTCATTCATTTCCCATGGTCACACACCAGCAGTTGTTCAAGCTGTTTCCCAGTAATGCATTTGCCTGACATTCAAAAAAGATAGTCATCTGTCATTCTGAATGAAGAAATTTTTCAGGAGTTTTACTTGTTGCTAATGTTGACATGTGACAATGGTCATATGCTGTAATGTAGTATCCACAGCATGTTTTTTTCTGGGTTCCTCCTGCTCTTCCTCCTCCTGAAGCTCTTGCCAATTTTTTCCTCGCAGCAAGTGCTTAGTATTGAATGATATCCCTTTTCCCCGGCTTGAGTCTCTTTTAACATCTAGCAACTATAACAGGTAGTATTTTTATCAAACAATAGAATATCCATGATGGAATAATGACAGTATTACAAAAAGGATAGATTGCTACTCTCCATATAGAGGAGTGTTTCTCATAATATTGTAACTATTTTTATTATGACAAGGAAAGTTGCTACTCACCATATAGGGGAGACACTGAGTCACAGGTAGGCACAACAAAAAAAAGACTTTCACAAAATAAGCTTTCAGCCAACAAGATCTTTGTCAAAAATAGATGATGGACACACTCACGTGAACTCAACTCGCACACATGACTATAGCCTCTGGCAGCTGAAGCCACACTGAACAATAGCAGCAGCAGTGCATAATGAGAGAGTTGTGCACTGATGCTGCTGCTGCTGCAGCAGCAGCAGCAGCAGCAGCAGCTCCTCCTCCTCCTCCTCCTCCTCCTCCTCCTCTTCGTCATAGTGTGGCTTCAGCTGCCAGAGGCTGTTTTTCTTTTCTTTGTGTGTGTGTGTGTGTGTGTGTGTGTGTGTGTGTGTGTGTCACCTATTTTTGACAAAGGCCTTGTTGGCTGAAAGCTTATTTTGTGACAGTCTGTTTGTTGTGCCTATCTGCGACTCAGTATCTCCGCTCTATGGTGAGTAGGAACTGTCCTTTTCATAACATTGTTACATTCCATCCTGGATTTCTATTGTTTAAATATTTTTATTTGAATTTTTAACAGTTCAACAAATACATTGTAATGAAAAGTCCTGCCACCAGAATGAGCTTGGTGGAGTCACAGTCACATTCTAATACCATGTACGTGCCTCTCCCTTCCAGATGTCAGCCACTCTTTCCATTCCCCTCTCCTCCTCCCTGTCTTCTTTGTCTTGGCACCCCCTACGTGTTCAACTAATCTTCTGTTTGGTGTAAGTGTCGAAATGGAAGTAAAGTTTTATTTTTTTTCACTTGTTGTGAATGGGGGTCCATTTCCATTTGTTATGGCTTTATTTTATTAATATATCCATAAATTAATATTAATATGGGGCTACTTAACTTACTTCACTAAAAATTTTCAGTGAAGAGCAAATGGGTGTAAGTTATACATAAATGTCTAATACTGAGAGTACTGTGGATAGAAATTCAAAGGCTTTAATATTTGTGACAAACAGCAATATTCTTTTGTAATATTTCAGGCGAAGTAAACACACAGTTGTGGCATATTCAGATGCAATTTATGTATTTGGAGGAGACAACGGAAAGAGTATGCTTAATGATTTGCTCAGGTTCGATGTAAAAGAAAAGTCTTGGGGACGTGCCTTCTCAACTGGAACACCACCTGCTCCTAGATACCATCATTCAGCTGTAGTAAGTTATCATTAATTTACTTTCTCAGATTTTTTCGAGGGTCATTTTTAAAGTTAATTGTTGATTTCACTTTCAGGTACACGAGTCATCCATGTTTGTATTTGGAGGTTATACCGGTGACATCCATTCAAACTCAAATCTTACAAATAAGAATGATTTATTTGAGTACAGGTTTGGCAGTGGACAGTGGATAGAATGGAAGTTCTTTGGCAAGTATGTTTGAAGACAGTATTTGTTGTACAGAGAAAGAAATCAACTAACCTGTGACAAGTAGTGTGCAAAAGCTATATATATTATTGTTTTGACTGTTTGAGGACGCCTGTACCACGGTCAGCCCATGGGGCCGCTGTTTATGATGGAAAGTTATGGATCTTTGCTGGTTATGATGGAAATGCAAGACTAAATGACATGTGGACTATATCACTTGTGGTGAGATATTCACATTCACTCTGCTGTACGTAACTGAAACATACTTCATATAATTGGAGAGTGGGTACCTAGAAAGAAGTACAGAATTAATGTAAGTTGCTAATTGACTGCTAACTGAAGGTTATATGAACCAGTCATTCCATCCCAGTAAATGGAATATTCAAATATAAAATATAACTAAAGCTTTTATTATGCACTGTTGTTTCCCTGGTAATTAGGACCAGTGACAATTTTTACTAGTATTGTTAATACTCATAAGGCAGTTTGAAGTGATTTCAGGCTGGCACAATTTCATAAAACCTTTTTTTCTTGGTTTGATTTACTCTACTCATTATCATTTTAAAGCAGACTATTTCTTGTTCTTAAATTGATTGCCCATTTAATTTGTGGAGTTCTTACGGTCACTGAATTTGCCCTATTTTTCCTCCACAATGAAAACTGTGTTACGGAGTACAATAGTACTGTGCTGATAGCTCCTTAGATATTATATTGTTTTGCACATTAATTACTTCATTGTGTTCAGTAGGTTTTATAAAAAGTGAACCTTCAGGAATATGAAACAGGTCAAGGTACAGATTAACAAGATGGGCAAATTGCAGAAAACTGACCTGTGCACAGTATTAGAAATAAACTGTCATTATAGTGTTTTCTGTTTACCTGTATGCACAGTCCTGCAGTATTTTAGAAACAGAACTGGTATTAAATGTATTTACTGTAATCATGGTTTTGATCTATTATGCCATTTTATAGTGGTAGCTATAACAACATAAATTGCTTAGGCCAGTTCAACTTTAATAACACATTTTCCTCAAAAATTTTATAAAAGCAAACTCTTTCAAAAATTATAGCTCTTCCTACTTTATTATGATTGACCCAAGGATAGTGTCCTCTTAAAAGGAATGATGCACTGATGCACTTGTGGTGTCGATAGGTCAACATCGAGCACGTAAAGCATGATCTTTGAACTCTTAACTGCTCTGACGAGCCACCATGTTAATGTTCCAGTCAGCCTTTGTACCTTGTACAGTGTAAACGTTTATCTTTCTTTGTGCTGAAATATATGTATGTATAGACAATTATGGGAACAGTTTGTTGGATATACAGTTATCCATATTCCCATTTCCCATATTGGTGACCCAGAAGTTTCTACAAGTTTCTAAGTTTTCCGCAATTACTGCGCTGGCTATGTGGAATCAACAGGTTTTACATTCAACGCCATGGCTGCTTCACTCAATGTTTTATACGAGGATTTGGAGGCTCAGCTACTACTACTAGGCCACTCCAAACCCCTGCCAATGGTTGTTTCGCCACTAATGGACAGTGATTCGCGATCTCCAACGAAGTTAACCTCAAACTTTGCAGCTCTAAAACGGCTGAGTGTTACGCCATTACCTCAATGGACTCGGGTTTCGTGTCGCCGGACTGTGATCGCCAACATGTGAAAGATGAAGTGGAAGATTTCCAGAATCTTGTAATGATCGATCACTCGTGTAGTGTTCATAGGGACCCAAATTCACACACGTGCTTTGATCCTCTACGTGTCACAGCATCGGTTACAGTAGTGCCGTGTGCAACGCTGCCATTTGCGCAAAACGCACATGCGGTCAACTGCTATCAAGCTATGCCAGTTTTGCCTTCCTCACAATTTAATAATGGACATTTTTATAAATCGAGTTCTCCAGGCTCAACCACCAGATCTGTTGCCCAGTTTCTCGACCACGTGGGTTTGAGCACACCCAACGGCGCTTCGCCATCCAGGAACGTTGTACCACAACAAGGTGACCGCCAGCAGGCTTCACCAGTGATTTATTGTCCTACCACATGGGATGCATCTCTGATGTGCACAGAAAACTCTCGCTGTTGCCACACCAATTAACAACCCCCCCCCCCCCCATCCGCTCACTGACAGGGGTCCCGATTCCAACCATACAGCTGCTCGCTCCTTCTGCAGTACCATCTGCGCCTGCCGCCCCGGCCTTCTGCCTCATTTCCGAGGTGGACAATTTAAGTACTGTGCCTTTAACCTCCGGTCCAGTTTACGGGTCTATCTCATGTGCCACTCACCCATTCATTCCCACGGTACCGATCATGCCTGCCGCTGTGTGCTTCCGTGACTCATCAGGGACATTGCAACCGGCTGTTGTTCGGGATGTGTTTGCTAGTAACACGCCCACGCCAGTAGTGCTGAGTTACAGTACAGCCTATCCTACCACGGGACAGTAAGCCTCCCAAGATACGCTGAAGCCAACCTCCCCTCCCACCCCTCTGCCGCCTGCCGAAGCTACCTCCTTTATACGAGGACAACCCGGTTTCATGGTTTACACTTGTGAAGCACCTTTTTGAGTGACCGACGACAACTCTAAATTTCTGTGTCTCGTCATGCACCTCCATGACCACTCAGATTTAATTTGTGACCTCCTCCTTTCGCCACTGCCGCTGCCAAAATAAGAGTTTGCCAAGAAGACAATATTGGACCAACTCGCCTGCTCGCCACAGGAATTAATAATCAACATCCTGTACGATGAACACTTGGGGGACCGCACTCTGTCACAACTCTGGTGCTGCCTTCGGCTACTTCTGAGTGAACACATGATCCCGGACGTTACCCTGTGGGTGGTATGGTCTGCCAAGTTACCTACCAACCTGCAGATACACCTGCTACTGCACTCCTTTGAGTCTATCGGCTCTTGTCTTCGCATTGCAGATCACCTGTATGCACTACTGCGACAAAAACAACCAGCTCACCTCTCACCGCTAGTTGGCACTATGCCACCTGTTTACCGGCTGTCTGTGGACAGAGGCAGGGCTTGTTCCACCTCCATGCCATCTGTACCACCAGGCAGTACTCACCCGCTCTCGTCTATTTCCGAGCACTCAAGAACCGCGCACGCATCATACGTCCCGGTCTACATTCCGGAACAGTTCAACGAGGACAAACCTCATCCACTGTCACAATCACCGCCACCACCACATCCAGCTCATCCGTACTGTTGGTACTACAAGATTTTCAGGGATGAGGCCAAGAAGTGCAGATTACCTTGCCAGCACCCGAATGCCAACCGCAGGATCTAAAAGATGCCGAGTCCTGCAGGGAACTTCACAGGTGTCATCAAACATTGCACTCCATCCGCTCGTCCTCTTGGCCAAGTGGTCGTTTATATGTGACCGACATTTCGTCGCGACTTGTTTTCTTAGTCGACACAGACGCTGATGTGTCCATCGTGCCTACATCGTTGGCTCCTCCCGTTTTTTCAACGACGAAGTCGCTTCTATGTGCTGTCAATGAATCAACATTACAAACTGTCAGCTCTGCTAAAGTTATTGTGCATCTATCTACTTCTCTTCGTTTCCCATGGACTTTTTACATCACCAACGTTGACGAACCAATTCTCGGTTTGGATTTCTTGTCCCATTACAAACTCACCCTGAACATATTCCAAGGTTCAGTGCTACTGTCAAACCTGGGCACGCAGCTGCATTTCCTGTCAACACAACAAAATCGGACGCCACCCCCCTCCCCCAAGGATGTTTTCGTCATGTACATATTGACCTTATCGGCCCTCTACCACCGTGTCAGAGGGCTACAGATATATCCTCTCCACAATCGACCGCATGTCTCGTTGGGTGGAAGCTGTTCCTTTATCCAACATCACAGCAGAAACCGTGGCCAAGGGATTCATCTCATCATGGACCACTAGGTTGAGTTGCTTGTCCACCATCACCACTGACCAGGTTCGACATTTTGAGTCTGCACTTTTCACGATTCTATATAACCTTTGCGGTGTTAAAAAAATTCATACAACAGCCTACCACCCGCAAAGCGTTGGTTTAGTGGAACGATGGCACCCCACCCTTAAAACAACACTCAGGTGCCAAGACTGCCTCTGGTCTGAGGTGCTTCCGTGGGTGTCACTCGGTCTTCGTTCAACCTTTAAACCTGACTTACAGGGAACCATCTCTGAATTCATTTTCAGTGAGAACCTGGTTCTACCTGGGGAACTTATCCTGCCTCAGGCACCCGAGGATTTCCCCATCTCCCCAGACTTTATAAGTAGAATGCGCACCCACTTTAGACACGCACGGCTGCATACGCCTGTCAGTCATTCCCCACCGGACACTTACGTGCCAACCGCACACATGTTCCCACGTTATGCTCAGGGACTATTCCATTAGACAACCCCTGCAACCCCCATACCTCGGCCCCTTTGAAGTACTCCGGAGGAGGGAGATGGCGTTCGACATTATGGTTAAAGATCACCCGCAGACTGTTTCACTACACAGGCTCAAGCCTGCTTTCGTGGACTCCGATGCCCCTCTGCCATCCCAGTCAGACCATCTGGACGAATTTTCCATTGCCGAGCCCGATAATGAGTTAGCTCATCCCAGGGTAGGGTCTTCTCCTTCTGATGATTCGTCACAGCAGTTCGCAGATTTCCAAGCATGTCAACAACAACCCCATGTGCAGGTTTTGATGACGTTCCATCTACTGGAGACACTTGCTCCCCGACTTTCAACTTGCGCTGCAGTGTACTGCCTAACCGTGTCAACGACATGTCAATTGTCAATTTCGACGACCGTGTTCTCGTGCTCCTTACGGACACTGCCCACTCGACACTCAATGAGGAACTAGATGTCAAGATAGTGCATAGCCTGTACCTCCCCCGAGAGTGCGATCCATCAAGAGTTCGTGCGTTCATCTCCTCGGACGGCTCAATCTGCATGCCACACCCCTCCCCACACCTCTACTGCCGGGCCGGGCGACGCATCATCTGCCCCCTCTGGCTGTCTGATTATGATGTGGACCTGCAGCTCATCACCGCACCTTCGCCGACTGCCCTGACTGAGATGGAGCTTCCAGTTGTGCGCCTGTCGCCTCACACTACTCACTCCGAAGCCGACGCCCACACAACCTCCCCTCAGACCTCACAGGCTGTACTCCGTACTGCGGGGGGGGGGGGGGGGGGGTGCGTTGATAGGTCATATTGATCGCATAAAGCATAATCTTTGAACTCTGACTGCTCTGGCGAGCCGCATTTTTTAATGTTACAGTCAGCCTTTGTACCGTGTACAGTCTACATGTGTTTGATGCGTATACAGTTATCCGTATTCTCATTTCCCATACACTTCATAATCAGGTAGAAACAATCATAATTTTTATAAAATAATTTGAGTGTGCAATGTATTTTTAAAGTTGAACTGGTCATTAAGCATTTATATTGTTGTGGTTACCACTTTAAATTGCTATAATAGGTCAAAAATCATGATCACAGTGAATAAATACATTGAACAAGAGACCAGGTGGAAAGTGTCTTCCTTGGAATTCACTAGAGGGCCCTCTGCTCACTGTTGTTCACACTTATAGTAGCTAAATGTAATCAAGTAAAAAGAAAGCTGCTACTCTGAAAAAAGCTACAGGTTCCTCTGTTATATTTTACCTGATGCTTTATGTCCTATTGATAGTTTAATATTTACTTGATTGCATAACAACCTACACGTGTAAATACAGAATCCAGTGTTTCTACTTGTTATGCACTTTTACAGTGAATGCTACTACCCAGCCTTTGGCTAACAAACCTTTTCAATTCTTTGATCTCAGTATTCAGATATTTTTGTAGATTTATTTATTTAGTGTGTGGTGCTCTTTGACAATCGTAAATATCATTACATTAATGGCTAGTAGTTATAGTAATAGTTCTGTTTATCTGTGAAACACTTGTACGAGGATATTGGGCATGCTGTGGTATTAAAATTTAAGAACAAGAAAGAAAACTATAATTCATGTACAAGGCATGGCAATAAAGAAACCATACTGGTTGTTCTGCATATTTCCAGCTATGTTGATGACAAAGAGACGCATGTACAAAATTTCATGCCACTTTGTTGGTTAGTCTGACTGTGAGTAGACTTAGAAGTGGGTTGTGTGTCTGAGCTCCATTGGAATTATGCTACGCTCTAAAGTGGAACAATGCGTTAACATCAGATCTCTCACAAAACTTGGAAAATTTGCTACAAAAGCTTACAATTTGTTGAACCAAGTTTACGGTGGTCAGTATCTATCTCATACACCATTTTTTGTGTTGGTTAAGAGGTTTGAGGGTGGTAGAGAAGATATCAAAAGTGATCCGAAATTGGGCCATCCTTCCACTCTGAAAACTGAAGAGAATTTGAAGGTGGTCAGTAGAATTGTTCAAGGAGACAGCCACTTGAGCATTCGAGCAATTTCAGAATTTGCCTGCATGAATAAGAGAACGATTAGACAGATTTTGCATGACGATCTCAGCATGGCAAAGTTTGTGCTAGAGTGGTGCCAAGAATCGTCACAAATAAGCAAAAGCAACATCGAGTGGACTGGTGTGCTGACACTCATGAAAACATTGAAAATGACCCTGATTACCTTAGTGAAGTAATTATGTGATATGAAATATGAATATTCCAATACGATCCAGAGACTAAGTGACAGTCCATGCATTGGAAGAGCCGTCAATGCCCTAGGAAGAAGAAAGCATACGTGAGCAAATCAAAATTCAAAGTAACGATGATTGTTTTTTTCGATATCCAGGGGGTTGTCTATATTGATTGGGTGCCTGAAGGTCAGACATTCAATCAAGCTTATTATTTAACTGTTCTGAAGACCCTCCATGAATGTATGCGATGAAGGAGACCAGATCTGTGGTAGAATCGCTCATAGACTCTTTGTCATGACAACATGCTAGCCTGTAATCTGAAGTCCGTGAAGAAGTTTTTGGTGAAAAACAACATTCCAGTTGTGGAACATCCACTGTATTCACCTGATTGAGCACCATGTGACTTTTTTCCCTTTCAAAAACTAAGGTGTGCACTCTAGGAACCAGGTTAGAGTCCAAGGATGTAGTGAAGGAAAAAGCAACAAGCCTCCTCAACTGCATAATGGAAAAAGACGTGCAGCACTGCTTCCAACACTGGAAAATTTGCATGAAGCAATGCAGAGATCAGGGAGGGGATAATTGAAGGGGACAACATTTCAGTTGTGTGAGGTTTTTTAATTAAGTTAGAGTATGAGTCCAGTTTCTTTATTGCCACAACTAGTATTCAGGCATTTACATAGTTCCAGGATTAGTTTGACAAGGAAGAGACAGGTAGTCAGCAGTAGTCTTATAATAGGAACCATCCCAGTGTCTGTCTGAAGTAATTTAAGGAAACCAACAAAAACTTAAATCAGGATAACAGCTGGAGGCTGGAGCATCTATATTTGTAAATAGGAGGTGTTTCTCTTTAAAACAGCACTATCTCGTTTGGCTTATCCATACTGTATGATACAGGTTCGCAAAGAAGTTATTGAATAAAGTATAAAGCTAGTACCACACTGTTTGTACCTCACTGCCAAACACTATACATTCATTTTCGTAATGTAACAATGCCCTCACACAGAGTTACCTGACATCAGAACCATTAACAACGATGTTGGGACAATTTTGTGTAGCATAACTTCCCATTTACTTGCCTGAAAAATTGAGTCAGCATCCCTCTACATTGAGTGAGATACTGAAATCAGAAAGAGGCTAAGGTGTTAGTATTTACATTGCAAAGCTTTGAGAGAAGGTTTTCCAGAATAGAAAAAAAGCATTATAGTGCAAAAGTGTTTCATGAAATGATAGATAATATTATTACATTACTATTATTATTATTATTATTATTATTATTATTAACAACTTTTTTACATTTTTTATGAAACCCCTACTCCTTGTTAGTTAAGTAATCCTTCACTATACAGAACATAGTGATTAACAGCTGTTTTTCACTGCATTTTTAAATGTGTTTGTTTTGATAATACACTCCTGGAAATGGAAAAAAGAACACATTGACACCGGTGTGTCAGACCCACCATACTTGCTCCGGACACTGCGAGAGGGCTGTACAAGCAATGAGCACACGCACGGCACAGCGGACACACCAGGAACCGCGGTGTTGGCCATCGAATGGCGCTAGCTGCGCAGCATTTGTGCACCGCCGCTGTCAGTGTCAGCCAGTTTGCCGTGGCATACGGAGCTCCATCGCAGTCTTTAACACTGGTAGCATGCCGCGACAGCGTGGACGTGAACCGTATGTGCAGTTGACGGACTTTGAGCGAGGGCGTATAGTGGGCATGCGGGAGGCCGGGTGGACGTACCGCCGAATTGCTCAACACGTGGGGCGTGAGGTCTCCACAGTACATCGATGTTGTCGCCAGTGGTCGGCGGAAGGTGCACGTGCCCGTCGACCTGGGACCGGACCGCAGCGACGCACGGATGCACGCCAAGACCGTAGGATCCTACGCAGTGCCGTAGGGGACCGCACCGCCACTTCCCAGCAAATTACGGACACTGTTGCTCCTGGGGTATCGGCGAGGACCATTCGCAACCGTCTCCATGAAGCTGGGCTACGGTCCCGCACACCGTTAGGCCGTCTTCCGCTCACGCCCCAACATCGTGCAGCCCGCCTCCAGTGGTGTCGCGACAGGCGTGAATGGAGGGACGAATGGAGACGTGTCGTCTTCAGCGATGAGAGTCGCTTCTGCCTTGGTGCCAATGATGGTCGTATGCGTGTTTGGCGCCGTGCAGGTGAGCGCCACAATCAGGACTGCATACGACCGAGGCACACAGGGCCAACACCCGGCATCATGGTGTGGGGAGCGATCTCCTACACTGGCCGTACACCACTGGTGATCGTCGAGGGGACACTGAATAGTGCACGGTACATCCAAACCGTCATCGAACCCATTGTTCTACCATTCCTAGACCGGCAAGGGAACTTGCTGTTCCAACAGGACAATGCACGTCCGCATGTATCCCGTGCCACCCAACGTGCTCTAGAAGCTGTAAGTCAACTACCCTGGCCAGCAAGATCTCTGGATCTGTCCCCCATTGAGCATGTTTGGGACTGGATGAAGCGTCGTCTCACGCGGTCTGCACGTCCAGCACGAACGCTGGTCCAACTGAGGCGCCAGGTGGAAATGGCATGGCAAGCCGTTCCACAGGACTACATCCAGCATCTCTACGATCGTCTCCATGGGAGAATAGCAGCCTGCATTGCTGCGAAAGGTGGATATACACTGTACTAGTGCCGACATTGTGCATGCTCTGTTGCCTGTGTCTATGTGCCTGTGGTTCTGTCAGTGTGATCATGTGATGTATCTGACCCCAGGAATGTATCAATAAAGTTTCCCCTTCCTGGGACAATGAATTCACGGTGTTCTTATTTCAATTTCCAGGAGTGTATCTTTACTTTCCTTGGACAATTTATTGTAAAGTTTATCCCTTGGTGGAAACTGCTGTTCTGAATTCTATGTTTATTCTTTCTTGGTAAATGTAAGTTTAGTCTAGCTGTTGTCCCATGACTGTGGATAGAGCTGCTATCTTGGTAATTATCAAGGTCATTTTAGATTTGCATAACTAATTGGTCAGTGTATTCACATGATATAGTTAAAATTCCATATGTTTCGGAAAGATTTTTGCAATAAGCTCAATTGCTGTTGCTGATTAATATTCTTATGATTATTTTGTATAGTTTGAAAACTACATTTACATCCCAGAAAAGAATTTCATAATTAAGTGTTGTAATTAGGTATAAGTACAACATGACCAGTAGACTGAACATAACTTTATTCCACAGAAGCATTAACAACTTGAACACAGTGTTTAAGTAACATTCTGCAGGAACCAATTAAGTACACAAAGAGCTATAGCAACACAAATAGAGGACTGAGATTGAGTGTGTTGGCTCAGCTAGCCTTAAATAACTGGGGCCCATGGCGAGCTCTGATTGTGACTCTCTCTCTCTCTCTCTCTCTCTCTCTCTCTCTCTCTCTGCGGATGATATAGGACTGACACACACACACACACACACACACACACACACACACACACAAAAAACAGCCTTTTGAAGGTAAACAGACGTCACTGCATTCCTCCTCTCCTTGGGAGATCACGGATTCTCAAGACATCCATGCTGTCCTCCTTGTCCACTGGGCTCTGGCTACAGTGGATTGCTGCAACGTGAGTGTACAGTCTCTAGTGCTTCGGGCACAGACACATTCTGTGCCTGCCTTCCCATTTCAAACCATACGGTGACACTGTGACACTGGGCTGTTTCCATGTCAACCTCAGGCATCGCCTATGGTGACGGTGTCTGCCTTCCCATTTCAAACCATACAGTGACACTGGGTTGTTTCCATGTCAACCTCAGGCATCACCTATGGTGACGGTGCTTGCAGTGCTGCTGATACTAGTGTCAGCAGTTCCTCAGATATGTTAGTTGAATTATTAAGTACTACTTCCTGCATTCTTTTTATGAGATATGGGATTATCCATTGATTGGGTATACCAGCAGTCCCAAAAAACTTCAGTTTATCTAGGAGAACACTGATCAAACATTCAAATACCTTAGATAGGTTGCAGAAAATACCAATTGGCAAAATTTTATTATTTAGTGCTTGTAAAATTTGATGAATGAACATATAAACACTTCTGAAATCCAAACTGTGTTTTACTGGGGATGTTACTGTTGCTCAGGTGGGATACTATCCTAGAATACATCACCTTCCCAAAAATTTTCAAAAAGTCAGCAGTGAAACAGTGACATCTCTCCTATCACCTTTCTTGGATAGGTGTTTGACAATGGTATATTTCAGTCTCTCTGGAATAACGCCTTCAGTTAGTGATGCATTAACTATTATACTCTCATGAAGCTGCTGTACCAATCTTCCCTTGCCAGTCCTGTGTAGCTGTGGGTCGTGCATAGTGAAACCCCGGCTGATAGTCCAGACTGGTACCAAAGCAACATGTACAAAGTCTTTTTAAAAGAATTGACTGTGTATTATTATATTTATCTTTTGTACTCTCTAGATTTTGGCTTTTATGCCATTATCAAGTACATTGTTAAAAGTTGTTAGACCATTATTAAATCAAGTCTGTTAAGACAGTCGGAAACAGGTAAACCATCTTCCTTAACAGACGTGACTTAATAATGGCCTAACAACTTTCAGCATTGTACTTGATAATGTCATAAAAGCCGAAATCTGGATAGTATAGAAGATAAATGTAATAATACACAGTCAAACGGTGGTTTACTCTTTTAAAAAGTATTGTATGACTGTGCCCAATGCCATCAAAAACTTTTTATGTACAGAGTCAGCTACCACCAGTGCTATTTCCAACACCAAAAAAGTAACTATAAACAACCATTTCTTCATAGAAAGATTGACTGATAAGGTATGTTTCAAATTTTCTTTCAAGTTGGTTGGGATTTGCAATTTCTTTTTTAGTACTGGGTAAGATTTTATTGAGACCTTTGCACTAGAGTATGTAAGTCCACTCTGAACTGTAGACAAGGAGGGCAAAGTCAACATGAAAACTATTCTGGTGTCTTATACTGTGATTGTCTAGATCATTGTTCAGCTGAAACTGATTTTTATTGGCAGAAATAAAAACCATTAAGCAGTAAATGCATCAAGAATTGATTGTAAGAACTCTAAGATCTGTAGAAAAATATGTGCAGTATGTAGTTTTCTACTTTACGACATACTCTTGCTGTTCACTTCTGCTGAAAAATCGCTTTATCTACTTTAGATGCACTGAATTATTCCATAAGATAGCAGGCAGTGCAAGTATACAGAATAAACCAACTCACCTGTCTTTAGGTCAGCAAATGACAAAGCACAAAGTATGCTGAACTGAGCTTCCTTATTTGTTTATCTGTATGTTTGGCTCCATTTTAACTTTGTACCCAGCTAGATTCCAAGCAGTTTTACTCGTGGGGTTTCATTTAGTGTATGTCCATTAATGTCAACTTCTGCTGCTAGCAGGTCATTCTGTGAGCCATGCATACAACACATTGTTAGCAATTCTCTTTAAATTCCAGTTATATTTATTATGTAGTAAGAATTATTAGTGAAAGTCTTGTTTATAACATTAATAATTGCCTTTACCATTCAGTCACCTGTTTCCACCCACAGCAATGAGTTTCTGACAGCTGTTCTTTGACAGCTTCATAGTTTGAGTGTGTATTTGTGCTCTAGCATTCATCCAAATGGAGTTGCAGAGGCACATATGACATGTTTTGTTGTGTACAGCATATTTGTTGTTAGGGTATTTAAGGCTGGAGGTATTTGTGCAAAGGAAAAGAAATACATCACCTTAAAATTAGATGTTTAGGAAGAAGTAGCAAATCATTATTCTTTGTCTGAGTGAAGTTTAAAACTGAATGGGCTTTACCTGGTACTGTTCCTTCATTAAATTATCTTAGCATGCTTTGAGATGAATTTAAGTGTGTTGTTCATTGGAGAGAGATTGATTTCATTCTCTGCTCATTCATAATCTCTATCTGGAACATCCATCCATTTGATTTTTCTGATATTGATCCAGGCATTAATAGAAAAAATAGTGACTCAATAAGAGTTCAAACCAAGCTGAGAAATAAGATTAGATGTTTTAGCACTGATAGTAGAACGCATTAAATTGTTATTGATGCTTCATTTGGGTTCACACAGTAGTGCATAAAGGCAGATTTCATTCTGGAACTTTAATGGTGTTAGTGCTTATCTTAAAAACATCACGAAGCACAGATGTTGGAATTGATACTTGACTTAGGTTTAGGCAAGTCAGTCTAGCAAACTAAATTGAAAACTGTGCCCACAGAATTGAAATAGGTATCAAGAAGTGAAGATATCAAAAGAAGTGTATACTTTCAGTAGCATAGGCAAGCTGAAGCATACAAGCAGAGGATTCTGAAACTTTGGTTTTGCTCTCTGTTACACATCTTATTACAAAACTTATTAATGATAGACCCCAAAACAATGGAAAAGCATTGTGGAGACTCACATATACTTGACATTATCAAGTTAGGGGGCAATCTAGATTAACGTGGAAATAGAAGTACATTTCAGACAGCCAAAATCTCTGTTTTACAGCATTTATTGTGATGACCAGTTTCAGCAAACTATGTAACCATCATCAGATCTTTTGCAGTAAATTCAGTTAAATGTACTGCAGAAGATCTGATGATAGCAACGTAGTTCCCTTGAACCAGTCATCGAGGTAACTACTGTGCAATAGTGATCATGGCTGTTTGAAGTTGTACTTCTGTTTGTAGGTTAGATTAGTGATGAATCGTACTAGACATTGCAGATGTCCAATAGATTTGCATGGTCCTGGTAAATGCCAGCTGAATGTTACTCGTCAGATAGTGTTGATACCATGGTGGAATTTGCTGGAGCTGTTTGTGAGTGAGTCTGCCTGATTTGATAATCCTTGACAAGTTGTGATTCTTCAAACTGTTGGTAGAGAAATATGTTTGGAAACATTGGACGCTGCATAAAAAAGTTGAAACTGGCCACTTTTATTTTCAACATGACAGAGCTCTCATTCATACAATTAATGCCACTACTGTAAAATTGTACGAATAGGAGAAAAATGAAATAATGAAGCCAGAGCACTATTCTCGAGGCTCTTTGAAATGAGTTTCAGCACCAGTTGACAGCCGGTTGACACTGCCATAACATGGTACAAAAAAGTTAAGCATGTGTTGGAAAGAATGGCATGAAGTAGTTGTACATATCTACCACCATTAAATGGAAAGTGTTTGTGAAATGGTAAATGGTGCAATAGCAATGAAGGGTGCACCTACAAAAATATATCAACTTCAAGCAAGCATTTTGAAGTGGGTCCCCAGTAATTACTGTCATTGTAGAGTTTGTTGCTCATCTTCATAGTTTTGCTGTCGAGGTGGCAACCTACCTGTGTGGATCTTATTTACACACAACTCTATTTGAATAAGATGTTAGAAAACAAAACATAACACTGAACATACTCTGTAATTGTGTTTTATTTTCATATTGCCTGTATTTGACTGAAAATGAATGGCACATATTACAGTGTAATCGCAAGTGTTAACATGTGTTTTCTGTAAATTTATACTCTTTTTCTTTTAGGGAGACACAAAGCTTTGGGAAGAAGTAGCACAAATTGGAGACTGTCCACCTACTTGCTGCAATTTTCCTGTGGCAGTAGCTCGTGAGTCCATGTTTGTATTCAGTGGCCAGAGTGGGGCAAAAATCACTAACAGCCTTTTCCAGTTTCATTTCAAAGAAAAATGGTGAGGCAAGAAGTTAATCGTAAATTTATATGTCACAGACAAGTTTAATGCTTAATGCAAACATTTAATACAAACCACATAAAGGTGGTGTAATTCTCCTTTGCCCTCTCCATTGATCATTTTATTTATAACTCCATTTTCAGATGATATTTTAAAACTGTTTTTCTGATTTCAAAATTTTACGGCAATTATCAATTTGTATGGAAATTACTTGCATCTAATGCATAGTGTTGTGATTTGTCAATTTGTGATGGCATGTTTGTTTTTGTCTACAGCTACCAGTGACTTATCCTTCCCTTTCTTCCCTTTGGCAAATTTTTGATTTTTGTCTTTTCCTTTCTTTATTTCTTAGAAATATCAACATTTAAATGTATAATCCTCAAACCACTATGAAGTACATGGCAGAAGGTATGTTCCAGTGTACCAGTCATTAGGGTTTTTTCATGACTCCATTTACATATGGAGCATTGGAAGAATGATTGTTTAAATGCCTCTGTGCATGCTGTAATTAAACTATTATTGTCCTCAGGATCTCTGTGTGAACAATACACAGGGGTTGTAGTACACTGATCAGCGAGAGCATTATGACCAACTACTTAATAGCCGGTATGTTCACCTTTGGCACGGATAACAGCACTGATGAGTAGTGGCATGGGAGCACGAGACCTCGATAGGTCACTGGAGGGAGCTGGCACATCATCTACATGCACACGTGCGCGCGCGCGCCCACACACACACACACACACACACACACACACACACACACACACACACACACACACACACGTCAACTAATTACCACGAATTCTGGAGAGGGGAGAGATGAGCTCTGACGCCACATTCAATCAAATCTCAGATGTGTTTGATTGGGCTCAGATTTGGCAGGTGGGGGGCCAGCACATCAAAGAGAAGTCACCACTGTGTTCCTCGAACCACTCCATCACACTCCTGGCATTGTGACATGGCATATTATCTTGAAAAATGCTACTGCCATCAGGAAACATGTTCATTATGAACAGTGTACGTGGTCTGCATCCAGTGTACAATAATCCTTGGCCATCATGGTGACTTGCACAAGCTCCACTGGATCCGTGGATGCCCTTATGTATGTTCCCCAGAGCATAATGGAGCTGCCACCAGCTTGTTTCTGTCTCTCAGTGCAGGTGTCAATGAGTTGTTTCCCTGGCAGATGATGGATTTGTGCCCTGCCATTGGTATGAAGAAGGTGGTATCAGGGTTCATCAGACCATGCAACGCTCTGCCACTGTGCCAATGTCCAGTGCCAATGTCTCATGACCATTTCAGCTGTAGTAGCCAATATTGTGGTGTTAACATTGGCACACATATGGGTCATTGGCTGAGGAGGCCCATTGTTAGGCATGTTCGGTGCACTGTGTATTCAGACACACTTGCACTCTGCCCAGCATTAAGATCTGATGTTAGTTATGCCACAGTTCACCACCTGTCTTATTTTACCAGTCTGCCCAGCCTACAACATCTGACATCTGGAATGAGGGGTGGCCCTCTGGATGTGGTTTCACCTTGGCTTTATCACGTGTTGAAGACATTCTCCACAGCACTCCTCAAACAGCCGACAAGTTGTGAGTTTCCAAAATGCTTGTGCCAAGCCCCTGGGCCATCACAATCTGCCGTCAGTCAAACTCAGATAGATTGCTCGCCTTTCCCATCCTAAGCATGGACAACACACTCACTGATACTACAAGCACTGTGCATGGGCCTGACTAGCAGTCATTCCTCCTCAGGTGATGTTGCTATCACCTGGATGAGTGTATATCAACAGTAGGCCGGTGGTAATAATGTTCTAGCTGATCAGTGTATATTCATAGAGTCATCATCTATGGCTGCTTCTTGAAACTTTATAAGTAGGCCTTCTCAATATAATTTTTGTCGATCTTTAAGAGTCTTCCAGTTCAGTTTCTTCAGCATCTCTTTGACACTTTCCCATGGGTCAAACAAATCTCTGGAAATTCATGCTGCCCATCTCTGCATGTGTTCACGTTCCCCTTAGTCCTATGTGGTACTGGTCCCACACACTTTAGCAGTATTCTGCAATGGTTTGTACAAGTGATTTGTAAACATTTCCTTTGTTGACTGATTGCATTTCTTCAATATTCTACTAATAAACCAGTCTTCCACCTGCTTTGCCCACCACTAAGCCTCTGTGATCATTCCAGTTCAAGTCCCTACAAAGTGTTACACTCGTGTATTTGTAGGAGTTGGCTGAATCCAACCGTGACCCATTGGTATTATAGTCACAGGAGACTGCATTTTTTTCACTTTGTGAAGTGCCCAATGTTACATTTCTGAACATTTAAACCAAGTTTCCAATCATTGCACCACTTTGAAATCTTATCAACATCTGACTGAGCACGCGCGCGCGCGTGCACGCGTGCCCCCCCCCCCCCCCCCCCCCCCACACACACACACACACACACACACACACACACACACATTGGTCTACCTGGGCCCTTACATAAGTAGTTATTCGGCTTGGCATTGACTGACAAATGTGTTGGACATCCTCCTCAGGGATATTGTGCCAAATTCTGTCAAATTGATGCATTGGATCGTCAAAATCCCAGGCTGGTTGGAGAGCCCTGCCCATAATGCTCCAATTGTTCCCCATTGGGGAGAGATCCGGCAACCTTGCTGGCCAAGGCAGGGTTCAGAAAACACAAAGACAAGCAGTAGGAACTCACCCCATGTGTAATGTAAATCTCAGACAGCTTACCATGAAAGGCAAGCAGATAAGACATAGAATATCTTTATATGTATAACTGTGCTGTAATGGTGCTGCAGATGACAACCAAAGGGATACTGTTACGAAATGCAGTGGCATCCCAGACTGTCGCTCTTGGTTGTTGGGCTGTATGGCAGACAAGAATCAGGATGGTATCCCACTGATGTCCAAATTGTCTCCAGACGTCTTTGCTGGCCATAGAGGCTGAATTCGAAGTGGGACCTCTAACAATTCTACCAATCAATGCCAAGCCAAATAACTGTTTGTAAAAAGGGCCAGAGTTGGACCAACATGTTATTGACTAGCTCAATTTGTGAAGCTCTTGCTTTTGAATAAATCAAACAATTTTTCTGAAATTGTTGTTATTTTTTTGTCTGTACATGTACATAACATCTACCGATTCCTATCCCATTTGGATAATTCCTTCATGATGCGTCTCCTTTTTTTTACTATTTTAAGAGGAATATTTATGGAGCTTATGTCAGACAATACTTCCTTATAGGTAACTGCATAATCTGCAAAAAGTCTGAGGTTATTGTTATTATTGTCCACCAAGTCATTAACATAAAACATGAACAAGTGTCCCAACACACTTCCCTGGGGCACACCTGAAGTTATTTCTACTTCTGATGGTGACTCTCCATCCAGGATAACATGCTGTGACTTCCTTAAATGTTGAGTCGAACACTTTTTGGAAATGAAGAAATTCTGCATCTGCCTGACTACCTTGATCCATAGTTTTCAGTATGTCACATGAGAAAAATGTGGTTCACATTCTGCATGACCAGTATTTTTAGAATTCATGCCAGTTAGCATGGAAGAGATCATTCTATTAGAGGTACCTCATTGTTTGAGTTATACTGAGAGAAAAACTTCAAGGCTGGGAGTTCAGGATCAAATATTATCTCTCGCCTTTTGCTTATTTATAATAACTATCTGAATGGACTTTAACTTATTTAAAATGCAAAAGTCTTGTATGAAGATTGGCTGCATATAAGTCACTGCAACTGAATCAGATAGAGTATTGCAGGTGGCAACGCAGCAACTACCATGTTCCCATGATGGGAAATTTATGCCATATCTCTTTGAATACAAGCTGGAGATTGCACTAAAATTAAGCCATTTCTTTTTGAATGTGTGCTACTGCACAAATAAAATGGACAAAAACATGTTTTGTAGCACTCTCTCTACAGTAACTAGAGACCAGTGTCATGTGCGGAAATGATGGTCAGCCATGATATGATCAACTCAAGAGAAGGGATGGAGTTGTCTGTTTTGGACTGCCCATGCTCTGATGTGAGGTTATCACTTCCAGCACTGAATGCCACATCACCAAGTCAGTAGTTTTCTTTGAATGTGCATCTAATTTATTAAGCAAGTGTAGAGTGTGAAGGACTTTTGAGGAGCACTTGATGTAACAGTTCTGTGGCAGAGTGGTCAAGTACACTGACTGGCAATTTGTTGGCCCTGGTTCAGTTCCTGCTGCTACCATCATTTTATCTGTCACAATTTTAAATGACTGATTGATTGTTGTCGTTGTTGTTATGGTCTTCAGCCCAAAGACTGGTTTGATGCAGCTCTCCATGCTACTCTATTCTGTGCATGCCTCATCTCCGAATAACTATTGCAACTTACATCCCTCTGAATCTGGCTAGCGTATTCATCTCTTGGTCACCCTCTGTGATTTTTACCCTCCATGCTTCCCTTCAACACTAAATTGGTGATCCCTTGATGCGTCAGAATGTGTCTTACCAACCGATCCATTCTTCTAGTCATGATCTACCACAAATTCCTCTTCTCCCGAATTCAATTCAGTAAAGCTTCTATTCTCTTCTTGTCTCAACTATGTATCGTCCATGTTTCACTTCTGTACATGGCTACACTCCATACAAATACTTCCAGAAAGAACTTCCTGACACTTAAATCTATACTCAATGTTAACAAATTTTCTTGCTTGATTAATTATAAAATTTAATTATATTTCAACAGTTCAATTTACATATGTAAAATTAATATATTCATTTTAGTTAATATTACTGCACTTGTAAGTCAAAAGGTTATAGACTACCTCATTGTAGAAAATCAGTAAAATTTTGCACAAGCTGCCATTGCCACTGCTCATTTGACAAGAGAGGTGAAACAAAAACCTAAGAAAAGACAACCTGTTAGTGGTAGGAGATAAACGTCTCTGGGACTGTGAATGAGAGAGCATAAAAGAAAGTAAAAAACTAATGGTTGAATTTAATATTTACACAATTTCATAGTTACAGACATTCTGACAGAGAGCTGCAGGTGCTTGTAACTGAAGTGTAATATGACTAAAGTGTTCAGCTTAAACTTTTCCTGAGTAGTATAATTTCTGTCTTCTGTATGCTAATATTGTATACTTTGACATGTCGCTTGCATGTATAAAGTGACCTTGAAACTTCATTATAAAATGAGGTAAAATTGTCAGTATGCCATTTAGTTGGTATTACCACTACTCCCTGAACGATGTTGGGATTTCTTTTACTCCTCTGGGTATTTTTGTAGACACATCAATTACCAAAGAGTCCAGTCATTCCAGAATGAAATTTTCACTCTGCATGCATATGAAACTTCCTGGCAGATTAAAACTGTTCTGGATCAAGACTCAATTCGGGACCTTTTTCTTTCAATTCGGGACCTTTTTCTTTAATGGGCAAGTGCCCTACCAACAGAGCTACTCAAGTACAACTCACGACCCATCCTCACAGCTTTATTCCTGCCAGTACCTTGTCTCTTACCTTCCAAACTTCACAGAAGTTCTTCTGCAAAACTTGTAAGACTAGCACTCCTAGACAAAAGGATATTGCGGGGACATGATGTAGCCACAGCATCTGTGATGTTTCCAGAAAGAAACTTTCACTTTGGAGCAGAGTGTGTGCCTGTCTGAAACTTCCTGGCAGATTAAAACTTTGTACAAGACTGGTCATGAGTCATGTTGGGTGGCTCAGTTGGTAGAGCACTTGCCTGTGAAAGTTAGAGTTTTGGTCTGCACACAGTTTTAATTGGCCAGAAAGTTCCAGTCCAGTCATTATAAGAAGTTACCAAAATCACTGAAAAATCTAGGGTTATGACGTCGTTGTTGTACATGATGTGGCTATAAAATAATGGGACAGTTACTGTAAAACATTTTATTTCAAATCATACATATTTAGTTATTGTCACCCTCAGCATACTCCCCTCCTTTATCCCTACAACACTTCATGTGAATTTTCCATTGGTGGAAACAGTCATGGAAGTCTTTCTCTGTGAGCTCCTTGATGATGCCCTCTGCTTTTTCGTTTACCGCTTCAACAGACTGAAATCTTGTTCCTTTTAATGCAGATTTAACCTTTTTCTCACCTTTCCTTCTCATCACATCTGGTAAGTCTTCCCTGACACGAGGTTCTGGGTGACTTTTCTGAACTGTACCCCTTTCCCTAAATCTCTCCAGTCCTTTTCCTTCACCCCTCTCCCTTCCCCTTCAACTCTTCTGTCAGAAGAAGGAGCCACTGACTCCAAAAACTTGTAAAAGTTAAATCCTTTTGTGTGTGTGTTTCCCTGCCATCTCTTGGTGAGTAGATTCCTCTTATCTATCCATTTACATTAGATTTGATCTTTGTGAATAAATAGTCATATGGTGCTAGTTAGGCAAATAAGGTGGGCGGTCTTAACATTGGGATGCTGTATTTTGCTAGAAACCTCTTAACAGACGATGAGGTATGAGCTAGTGTATTGTCTTGATACAGAACCCATAATTTGTTCTTCCACAATTCGGGTCTTTTTTTTTCTTCTTCTCTCTCTGATTTGAGCAGTAACCTTAAGGTAGTAATGTTGACTAATCGTTTGACATTCAGGAACCCTGTGAAGATATGCAATTCCCTGAGTACTGGAAAAAAATAAGTCATTGTGTCTTTGAATCTTGATTTGCTCATTCAACCCTTTTTTACTCTTGGTGAAGTTGGGGCATTCCAGTGCATGTGGTGGGGCTTAGTTTCTGCATCATAACTGAAAAACAAAGATTTGTCACGTGTTGTCATTCTTTCCAAGAAATTGGGATCAGTGGTAATCCAAGTGAAAGTACAAACATTTTCACAAACTTCATTTGCTTGATCGTGAGAGTTTTTGGCACCAGTGTCTCGCACACTTTTCTCATGTTAAATTGGATACAAAAAATTTGCCTTATGAATTGTTTGTCAGTTCCTACAGTTCAGCAATCAGATACTCAGTCAACAGTCAGATTGAATCAGACTACCTACTTTTTCGATATTTTCAACTTCTTGGCCATCTTCAAAATGCCTGAACCACAGAAAAACTTGTGTATGTGATAAACTGTCTAGACACACTTCTTTTAGTGACAAATATTTTTCAGTAGCTGTTTTTCCAAGTTTCATATGAAACTTCATGACAGTTTGCAGCTCTGTTATCATTTTTCCAGCAGTACAAAGTAACAGCTCTTACTCAAATGAAGGCCATGTCCACACTGATTTGTCTACAGACATCAGAGATGATGCATTCAACTGAGAAGGCATCATGCTTCACAGCTATTGGCCATTTATCTTTGGCACATGCATACTTACCCTGTGACAGCATCAGTCCCATTATTTTCTTGACTCAATTCCTATACCTTAATTGTATCATACTAAAAATAATTTTGCAGGTGCTGAGTCACAGATAGGCACAACAAGAAGACACTCTCAGTTAAAGCTTTCAGCCATTAAGGCCTCCGTCAACAATAGACACAAACTCACTCACCTACAAGACCAAGCTGATTGTTGGTGTAGCATCTTATGTCACACATTACTCCTGCCAATCTAATCAAACATATACTTTCAAATTGATCACTCTCCCTGCATCATTTCCCGCATTTTTGCTTGTTGATTGCCGCACCTTTCTGGTGTCAAATGATCTTGTATCTCATCATACAAACGCCTCCCCCCCCCCCCCCCCACTCTTTTTCTGTTCTGTCCTAGTTCGCACCCACTAATTCTTCCACCATCCAGTCACATCTGCCATTCCCCTTCTTCACACTTATCTACCCTCAGACCTGCTACCCACAGTAATATACTTTTATTTGCTATTTATTCTTTACTTTGATTCTTGTGACTTCTCGCCATTTTTAGTGAGTTTTCGCCCTTCACTATTGTTGACTCTCTCAGATTTCATCTTGTTCCCCCCTTTTGTGTCCAATTCTTCCTTCTCATGTATTTTCACATGTATTGGGTGTAATTTTGCGAAATTTTCAGATGTAATCCTACATTATTTGCGTAATTTTTCACATTTTTTCCACCACCATGGATCCTTGCTCCTTCCATCTGCATCAGTATAGAAAAGTTTCCGTATCCCTATCCAGATCCCAGTCCCACATACTGTTCCTGCGTTTTTACTTGGCTCATGGAATCCCCCCTAATGGCCTTGCCATCAAATTACCCATCTCTAACTGCTACCACTCTTTCCATAATGACCTCCACCTGTTCAGATTCTGCCAATCCTTAACCCTCACCAACATAGTCCTACAAAACCATATCAACCAAGCGCAAACCTCCGTGCAGTACCTTCTCTCCATCTGCAAAATTCTCCTGCTATGCAATACCAAATTCCTGGAACCCTAAACACACACTGAAACTCTTGCCATGGAGGAACTTGAGCAACATGCACACCACCACCTCAAAACGCTCTCCATCGTGCTCACTTCCTACTCCCGCCTTGGAGTATCACTGTCCACCACCTCTACAACAACCTCCAAACCTCCCCCCACGTCCACTGATAGCTGACAATCCCTGTCTTGCAGACCTGCTACTCTTACCCCACCCTCCAAAACTCACTCCCATCACCACACAGATTCCAGAACCTAAACAGATCCACAACACATTCATGAACGTATCCTCGAGAAGCCTTAGCCCCACAGAAATATCAGTCCTTCCAAAGGCCTCACTTTTTGCCCCACTCCAAAATTCAATCGTGCAGGACTTTTGAAAGACCTTGTCTCCTTCTCCCGGTCCCTATAGTGGAAACACTTTTTCGCCACCAACCCTACCAATCAGTTCAACCAAAGGCCAATATTGAACCTTGCCTACATTCTGTCTTCCAGCCAACTGCGATCCACCCCCGCTGCCCCCATATCACTCCCTCTTAACTTTCCAAAATTTCTTAACCTCAAACCTTGCCACACCATCATTCCCCAAACCCTTCAATGTGCAAACTAACTTACATCTACAGAAAGAACCGCTGTCCACCATCTAAAAACTGATCCCGACCTTATAATCCTACACGTGGACAATGGCTTCACTACTGTTGTTTTGAACTGCAAGGCTTACCTGACGGAAGGACTCCACTAGCTGTTAGATACTTCCACCTAAAAACCTTGCCACAGTGATCCCATTCCAGAAATCCAGCAGGATCTCCAGTCAGTACCCAAATCCTTAGGCCCATCCCAGAACCTCTCCACAGAGTCCACCTTTCTACTCACTCCTACTCCTCCCCGCACTCCCACCTTCTACATGCTTCCTAAAATCCATAAACCTAACCACCCAGGATGCCCCATTGTGGCCAGTTACTGTGCCTCCACTGAGAGAATCTCTGCTCTCATAGACAACACCTTCAACCTACTACCCGGAACCTACCCTCCTATATAAAAGATGCCAACCATTTTCTCCACCAACTCTCCACAGTTCCTGTCCCTTTACCACACAGTGCCCTGCTCGCCACTATTGATGCCACCTCCCTGTGCACTAACATTCCTAATGCCCATGGCCTTATCGCTATTGAACACTACCTTTCCCAATGCCGTAAGGATTCCAAACCAACAACCTCCTTCCTAGTCACCATGACCAACTATATCCTAACCCACAATTACTTCTCCATTGAAGGCATTACCTACAAACAAATCCAGGGTATGGCTATGGGCACCTGCACGGCATCATCCTATGCCAACCTATTCATGGGCCATCTAGAGGAATCCTTCCTAGAAGCCCAGAATCATAAACCCCTCACCTGGTCCACATCGATTGACGACATCTTTGCTATCTGAGTTGAAGGTGAGGACACCCTAACCACAACCCTCCAGGACCTCAACAACTTTCGCCCCAGTTGCATACCTGGTCCTACTCAACCCATCAAGCCACTGTCCTAGATGTGACCTCCACCTCAAAGATGGCTACATCAATATCTCCGGCCATATCAAACCTACTAACCACCAGCAATATCTCAACTTTGACAGCTGCCACCCATTCCATACCCAGAACTCCCTTCGACACAGCCTAGCTACCCTTGGTTGCCACATCTGCAGTGACAAGCAGTCCCTCCCGAAATATGTCGAGTGTCTCACTGAAGCCTTCACTGAGTGTAATTATCCTCCTAACCTTGTGAAAAACAAATCTCCCATGCCTGATGCTTCCAGTCTCCCACCACCTCCCAAAGTCCGGCCACAGAGGAGCCTTCCCCTCGTAACTCAGTACCACTCAGGACTAGAGCAGCTGAATTACATTCTCTGCCAGGGTTACTGCTTCACAGTCTGTGCCATATGGATCCTTCACACCAACACCTGCTGTTCTGAATTGCACAGGTGGGAACTTTCCCTGCAATATGTCCTTTGTTTCTGTAACCCTCTTGGCCTCAACCTTCATCACTCACTGTCCTCACCCATCCAGTCCCATCCCTGTTCCCATTTAGCACTACACAGCTGTCACTCCACCATCACACACAGTCTTTTTATTTCTGTCCTTTTCTGCTACTTCCCCTCCCCTCCCCACCTCTCCCCTACCCTCCAACTAACCTGCAGCACTTCACTGTCCACCACACTCAGCGTACTATCCCTCCCTCTCCCTGCCTCAGCCTCCTCCTCACTCCCACATAGTCGCCCCTCCCATCATGCACTGGTGCTGCTGCTCGCAGTGTGATTTCAGTTGCCTGAGACTGCAGTTTGTGTGTGTGTGTGTGTGTGTGTGTGTGTGTGTGTGTGTGTGTGTGCGCGTGCGTGCATGTGTGCGTGGCATGCGCGTGTGATTAAAAAATAATTTTGTATTAAGAACTGTAATTAGGCAGTATTAGTGATGGTTATTTATCGTTATAATATTGACTCTCTTAAGTATTCTATTCAACTCGGTCTTATTTTGGTCACTTTTAAATAACCTGTTACCCTACAATGGCAAAACAGATACTGTGGTTAAGGTGTTAAGAGACTTTCAATAATTCATAGCTTCAATTCATAGTAACAGATGAAATATACTATATTTATTACCCTGGGAAACAGTTTGTCACGTTAAATTTCTTCCTCAGCTGGACTCGTATATCAACAGAGCACATACTACGTGGTGCACCTCCACCACCTGCCCGTCGGTATGGCCACACCATGGTTGCATATGACAGACACCTGTATGTCTTTGGTGGAGCTGCTGACAGCACTTTACCAAATGATTTGCATTGTTATGATCTGGATACTCAGACATGGTCTGTTGTAATGCCAGCTTCAGATTCACAGGTGTGTAAATTGTACCCTTTTCTGAAGAGCCCTTGATGTAAAATGTCAGTATTGATGGGAAAAATGTGTTTAGTGACGCATTCAATAGACATATTTTTTAAAAAAGACATTAAAAGTGGCTGTGAATTATTTTAAGGGGGTATAATTACTTTGGCATAGCCCTGCACCTGTCCCTCTTCCCTCACCCTCCCTTCTCCCTCCCCTCACCCGCCCTTCTCCCTCCTCACCCTCCCCTCACCCTCCCTTCTCCCTCCTCACCCTCCCCTCACCCTCCCTTCTCCCTCCCCTCACCCGCCCTTCTCCCTCCTCACCCTCCCCTCACCCTCCCTTCTCCCTCCCCTCACCCGCCCTTCTCCCTCCTCACCCTCCCCTCACCCTCCCCTCACCCTCCCTTCTCCCCCCCTCACCCATTCCCTCCACTCCCCCCCCCCCCCCCGCCCCCCCCCTCGCTAGCTCCCACCAGTTCCAACCAGCTCCCGTCTCCCGCAACCCCCCCCGGCATGTCCCCCCTTCCCGCTCGCTGCCCTCCCCCCTTCCCGCTCGCTGCCCCTCTTCCTCCCCCTCCCCCTCTCCATCTCCCTCCTCAATCTCCATCCCCCTCTCCCTGCCCCCCCTCCCCTTTTCTTTTATCTCTGAAACTTTGATTGCTTGAGACTGCAGTCGTGTGTGTGTGTGTGTGTGTGTGTGTGTGTGTGTGTGTTGAGTTTGCTTGAGAGTGTGTTTGTAATCTAATTTTGACAACGGCCTTACTGGCCAAAAGCTATATTCAGGACAGTCTTTTCCTTGTGCCTATCTGCAACTCAGCATCTCCACTATACAGGGTGAGTCACTAACTATTGCCACCTAGAATAACTCCGAAAGTATGATAGTAGCTGAAAAGTTTGTCGGGCAAAAGTTGCATGGGACAACGGGGGCCATAATATGATGATGGTTTTTGTTGCTAGGTGGGGTTTCTTCAGAGATATGTAGGTCAACTTTGCTTTTTTAAATGGGATGCTCTAGTTTGGTACTTATTGTGTGATAGCAGCTATCAAGGCGAATCCAATGATGTGTAACAGTAGGGTCAACAAAGGTCACAAAGGTGGCATGAACATCCATTTACAGAAGGTGTTCTAAGTGATGACCATTGGTATCAATACAGTGTAGCAATCTTCTTAGCATGGATTGAGTGGTATTCCTTATCACTTTGGCACTTATCGAAGCACATGCTCTGAAAATTCTCTCTCGTATATTGTACAAATAGTAAATACTTTCCGAATACATTCCATTGACATGTAAACACCATTCGACGGTTTTGCAAGACAACACTAATAGGAATGGTAAGACTAATATCGTCGAATCAAGTGAATGTGAATGATGTATTCCTTCGAAGAACAAGTTGATGTGCTTCTCATTTACAGAAAATCCCAACGAAATTCAGTGAGCGCTAGAGACTCATATGCTGGAAGATATCCTCAATGTACTCACCCTACACGTAATACATTTAAATATCTGTGTGTTAAATTGAGAACATTTGGATCTTAAATGGATTGGGTGGTTGGTTGGTTTTGGGGAAGGAGACCAGACAGCGTGGTCATTGGTCTCATCGGATTAGGGAAGGATGGGGAAGGAAGTCGGCCGTGCCCTTTCAGAGGAACCATCCCGGCATTTGCCTGGAGTGATTTAGGGAAATCATGGAAAACCTAAATCAGGATGGCCGGACACTGGATTGAACCGTCGTCCTCCCGAATGCAAGTTCAGTGTCGAACCACTGCGCCACCTCACTCGGTCTTAAATGGGTCAGAACCATATCCAGCAAAGTAAAGTTACTAATGAGGAAACGAAATTGGTTCTCTTGCCACTGGCTCGAGATCCTTGTGTTAGTTCATGTCAAATCGCAAGGGAATCTGATATGAGACAAAGTAGTGTTGTTTGTGTTCTGCAGTGCCATAAATATCATCGTTACCATATCAGTCTCTACCAAGAATTAACTGGTACGGATTGTATTCATCGTATTGAATTCTGCCAGTGGGCTCAACTTCAGATTCAGAGGGATGATACATTTATTAATTTGATTTTATTTACTGACTAGGATACATTCACTAACCATGGAAATGTTAATTTGCATAACATGCATTATTGGACAACTGAAAATCCTTGTTGGCTGTGGCAAGTTGCACACCAAACACCGTGGTTGGTGAATGTATCATGTGGGATTCTGGAGGACAGACTTATAGGCCCCTATTTCTTCAAAGGAAATCTTAATGGTAGGACGTGCACCACATTCCTGCAAGAAACATTAGGTCTGTTATTGGAAGAAATACCTTTAGGAACAAGGAACAGAATGCGGTATCAATACGATGGGTGTCCATCACCTTTTTTGTTGATGGCTAGAAATGAATTGCAGAGACAATTCCCAAATCACTGGATTGGTCGCCGAGGAGATGTCGTGGCCAACTTGTTCGCCAGATTTGACGTCTCTGGATTTTTTCTTGTGGAGATTTGTAAAAGACATTGTCTATAAAGACGTTCCAACTACATCTGAAGATACGCAAGAGAGAATTGTAAGAGCATGGGCTTCAATAACTGCTGAAGTGATAAGGAATACCACCCAGTCCATGATAAGATTGCAACACTGTTTTGATACCAATGGTCATCACTTTGAGCACCTGCTGTAAATGGACGTTCATGCCACCTTTGTGACTTTCGTTGACCTTCAAAGACCTTACTGTTCCACATCATTGGATTCATCTCAATAGCTGCTATCAGAAAAAAGTACCAAACTATAGCATCCCATTTAAAAAAAAAAAAAGTTGACCTTCATCTCTCTGAAGTGACCCCACCTAGCAACAAAAAAACCAGTGTCAAATTATGGCCCCCATTATCCCATGCAACTTTTGTCCCGCAAACTTTTCAGCTTGTATCATACTTTTGGAGTTATTCTTGGTGGCAATAGTTAGTGACTCACCCTGTATAGTGAGTATCAACTTTCCTTTTCACAATATTGAAACTTTATATTTTCTTATGTGATGTTCAGATGGTGCTCCGTAGCTCTTAAATATGTAAAAGTGATACGACAAGCTTGCGACAGTCTGGATGTGAATTATTCATGGGTAGTTTAGTGAGTGTTGAGAAAATAAAAAATGAAGCCCAAAATATTATGTTCAGTTCGAATAAATATTTTCATTTAGAGTACAAATTTCTGGTTGTGAATACATAGATGATGAAAACATTTGTAAATGTCAAATATTACAATTAGTCTTATTTTCTGGTGTTGTAGGTTCCTTCGGGACGATTATTCCATGCTGCTGCTGTTATTGGTGATGCGATGTATATTTTTGGAGGAACTGTTGATAATAATGTACGCAGTGGTGAGATGTATAGGTTTCAGGTAAGCACCAAATAATTATCTTATTATGACATCATTATAGATCCCACATTCAGTCTCTTAAAGATATTGACAGAAGATAAGTAATTATGCGCAAAAGATTATTCATTATTTGGTTGTTTTCATACATACTACCTAATTCTTTAGATGTATTGTGAGAAAGTTCAAAATTATATTCACAGAATTCCATAATTGGGATTTATTTTACCCTCTTCAGATGATTACTATTATGTCTTCATCAAAACAGAAGTATTATCCATCCAAACAGATAACAGATGGGGTTTCAACATTCTATTGAGATCTCAACAATCATACAAGCGAATTAAGCTTCAATTTAGCAAATAATATACTCAGTGTAAAGGTGAGCATAGTTGATTCACTTAATCTGTGTAGTATTACTGTTAGAAATCTCACAATCACTGCAGTGTAACTTGGATAATGTTTCCCGTAATTTATCATTCATTGTCTATGTGTTTGAACAAAACTTCAACATCAGAATGCCATGAACAAACAGAAAGGTATTTCATCCTCTCTCACTTGGGAATTTCTTGCTGACAGTTTCAGACTCTTGGTTTAGCACAGTCAAACAATGGGAAGACGGAAATTTTTTTTTAATGATTCCCGAGTTGCTGTCAGTCACCTTACAATAGTCTTCTTCTTCTTCCTCCTTCCTCTTCTAGACATGTTCATCAGAAGTTTTGACAGCACACGGTTAATTAAGACATTTAGATGGGTCATACATTGCATCATACCCCGTACACCAATATTTTTATTAGGCATGGTAGTTACCCTTGAAAGTTGCCAAAAGTTTTTATTTATTGCAGTTGGAAATCTCAATAAACATGTAAATAAGCTTTAACTACAATCCTAAACAATTATGCTAAGCCTTGTACCCATGCTGGTATTACAGATACAAAATAAAAATGTAATACTTTTTGTATGCACTGTGTATTAGGTAAGATTTACACTTAACACTGTCATAATTATATATAAAAACAAAGATGAGGTGACTTACCGAACAAAAGCGCTGGCAGGTCGATAGACACACAAACAAACACAAACACACACACAAAATTCAAGCTTTCGCAACAAACTGTTGCCTCATCAGGAAAGAGGGAAGGAGAGGGGAAGACGAAAGGAAGTGGGTTTTAAGGGAGAGGGTAAGGAGTCATTCCAATCCCGGGAGCGGAAAGACTTACCTTAGGGGGAAAAAAGGACAGGTATACACTCGCACACACGCACATATCCATCCACACATACAGACACAAGCAGACATATTTAAAGACAAAGAGTTTGGGCAGAGATGTCAGTCGAGGCAGAAGTGTAGAGGCAAAGAAGTTGTTGAAAGACAGGTGAGGTATGAGTGGCGGCAACTTGAAATTAGCGGAGATTGAGGCCTGGCGGATGACGAGAAGAGAGGATATACTGAAGG
The DNA here is from genome assembly GCF_021461395.2 of Schistocerca americana. Lineage (NCBI taxonomy): Eukaryota > Metazoa > Arthropoda > Insecta > Orthoptera > Acrididae > Schistocerca > Schistocerca americana. The sequence goes on along the minus strand of NC_060126.1, from coordinate 394,398,408 downwards.
GCAAGTTCCCATCTCCGGAGTTCGGATAGGTTGGTGTTGGTGGGAAGTATCCAGATAACCCGGACGGTGTAACACTGTGCCAAGATGTGCTGGCTGTGCACCAAGGCATGTTTAGCCACAGGGTGATCCTCATTACCAACAAACACTGTCTGCCTGTGTCCATTCATGCGAATGGACAGTTTGTTGCTGGTCATTCCCACATAGAATGCGTCACAGTGTAGGCAGGTCAGTTGGTAGATCACGTGGGTGCTTTCACACGTGGCTCTGCCTCTGATCGTGTACACCTTCCGGGTTACAGGACTGGAGTAGGTGGTGGTGGGAGGGTGCATGGGACAGGTTTTGCATCGGGGGCGGTTACAAGGATAGGAGCCAGAGGGTAGGGAAGGTGGTTTGGGGATTTCATAGGGATGAACTAACAGGCTACGAAGGTTAGGTGGACGGCGGAAAGACACTCTTGGCGGAGTGGGGAGGATTTCATGAAGGATGGATCTCATTTCAGGGCAGGATTTGAGGAAGTCGTATCCCTGCTGGAGAGCCACATTCAGAGTCTGGTCCAGTCCCGGAAAGTATCCTGTCACAAGTGGGGCACTTTTGTGGTTCTTCTGTGGGGGATTCTGGGTTTGAGGGGACGAGGAAGTGGCTCTGGTTATTTGCTTCTGTACCAGGTCGGGAGGGTAGTTGCGGGATGCGAAAGCTGTTTTCAGGTTGTTGGTGTAATGATTCAGGGATTCCGGACTGGAGCAGATTCGTTTGCCACGAAGACCTAGGCTGTAGGGAAGGGACCGTTTGATGTGGAATGGGTGGCAGCTGTCATAATGGAGGTACTGTTGCTTGTTGGTGGGTTTGATGTGGACGGACGTGTGAAGTTGGCCATTGGACAGGTGGAGGTCAACGTCAAGGAAAGTGGCATGGGATTTGGAGTAGGACCAGGTGAAACTGATGGAACCAAAGGAGTTGAGGTTGGAGAGGAAGTTCTGGAGTTCTTCTTCACTGTGAGTCCAGATCATGAAGATCTTAGCCAGCTTCATCCTGACCCACAACTTCTTCACTTTTGAGGGCCAGACATACCAACAATGAAAGGGAACAGCCATGGGCACCAGGATGGCCCCCTCGTACGCCAACCTATTCATGGGTCGCTTAGAGGAAGCCTTCTTGGTTACCCAAGTCTGCCAACCCAAAGTTTGGTACAGATTTATTGATGACATCTTCATGATCTGGACTCACAGTGAAGAAGAACTCCAGAACTTCCTCTCCAACCTCAACTCCTTTGGTTCCATCAGTTTCACCTGGTCCTACTCCAAATCCCATGCCACTTTCCTTGACGTTGACCTCCACCTGTCCAATGGCCAACTTCACACGTCCGTCCACATCAAACCCACCAACAAGCAACAGTACCTCCATTATGACAGCTGCCACCCATTCCACATCAAACGGTCCCTTCCCTACAGCCTAGGTCTTCGTGGCAAACGAATCTGCTCCAGTCCGGAATCCCTGAATCATTACACCAACAACCTGAAAACAGCTTTCGCATCCCGCAACTACCCTCCCGACCTGGTACAGAAGCAAATAACCAGAGCCACTTCCTCGTCCCCTCAAACCCAGAATCCCCCACAGAAGAACCACAAAAGTGCCCCACTTGTGACAGGATACTTTCCGGGACTGGACCAGACTCTGAATGTGGCTCTCCAGCAGGGATACGACTTCCTCAAATCCTGCCCTGAAATGAGATCCATCCTTCATGAAATCCTCCCCACTCCGCCAAGAGTGTCTTTCCGCCGTCCACCTAACCTTCGTAGCCTGTTAGTTCATCCCTATGAAATCCCCAAACCACCTTCCCTACCCTCTGGCTCCTATCCTTGTAACCGCCCCCGATGTAAAACCTGTCCCATGCACCCTCCCACCACCACCTACTCCAGTCCTGTAACCCGGAAGGTGTACACGATCAGAGGCAGAGCCACGTGTGAAAGCACCCACGTGATTTACCAACTGACCTGCCTACACTGTGATGCATTCTATGTGGGAATGACCAGCAACAAACTGTCCATTTGCATGAATGGACACAGGCAGACAGTGTTTGTTGGTAATGAGGATCACCCTGTGGCTAAACATGCCTTGGTGCACAGCCAGCACATCTTGGCACAGTGTTACACCGTCCGGGTTATCTGGATACTTCCCACCAACACCAACCTATCCGAACTCCGGAGATGGGAACTTGCCCTTCAGTATATCCTCTCTTCTCGTCATCCGCCAGGCCTCAATCTCCGCTAATTTCAAGTTGCCGCCACTCATACCTCACCTGTCTTTCAACAACTTCTTTGCCTCTACACTTCTGCCTCGACTGACATCTCTGCCCAAACTCTTTGTCTTTAAATATGTCTGCTTGTGTCTGTATGTGTGGATGGATATGTGCGTGTGTGCGAGTGTATACCTGTCCTTTTTTCCCCCTAAGGTAAGTCTTTCCGCTCCCGGGATTGGAATGACTCCTTACCCTCTCCCTTAAAACCCACTTCCTTTCGTCTTCCCCTCTCCTTCCCTCTTTCCTGATGAGGCAACAGTTTGTTGCGAAAGCTTGAATTTTGTGTGTGTGTTTGTGTTTGTTTGTGTGTCTATCGACCTGCCAGCGCTTTTGTTCGGTGAGTCACCTCATCTTTGTTTTTATATATAATTTTTCCCACGTGGAATGTTTCCTTCCATTATATTGATAACACTGTCATAATGTGCATAAAATATTTCGTTGTGGACAGTAGATGCAAACCTTGCTACGAAAATATAATTTATTTATTTTATGGGTTAGCTGATGAAAGTTTTAGGTCACCGTGTATGAATTAACATTCTTATTATTGTCTGAATTGTTCTGGTTTCTGGCTGTGTGCAATGCATAGTAATTGTGGAAAATTACTAGGCACCTACATTCTCTGGCTAGCAGCAGTGAAAATTTAAAATAAAAATAAAATAATGACATCTAAAAAAAAAAAAAGAAAGATCGTCAGGTACTGCTTCCTGTGGAGTGCATTCTTCATTGAGCTGAACAGATGGAAGTCAGAAAGTGCAAGATCTGGATTGTAGGGTGGATGAGGTAGAACAATGCAATGGATTTTTTGTGATCTCCTCTTGGGTGTGCAGACTTGTGTGAGGCCTTGCGTTGTCATGGGAGAGGAGAAGTTTGTTTGAATTTCTGTGGTGATGAACACACACAAGTCATTTCTTCAGTTTCCTGAGGGTAACACAGCACACTTCGAAGTTGATCATTGCACCATGAGGGAAGACATCAAACAGAATAACCCATTCAGAGTCCAGAGGATCATCGGCATGACTTTCCAGCTGAGGGTGGGGCTTTGAACTTTTTTTTCGTAGGAGAGGTGATGCGGCACCAGTTGATGGCTTGCCGTTTTGTTTCGTAATCTTTGACAATTTTGGGCAGAGTCTTGTCATGATCAGCCTTGTTGGTACTTTATTGCTCTTTATGGTCTTGTGTTAAGTGGCGAGGAACCCATCAGGCACACACCTATGAGTACCCCAACTGGTGGATGAGTGTCAGCTCTGCCAACAGAGATGTCCAGTTGTGCAGTGAGGTGCTTGACTTGACCCATTGATTGCTGCAAATTAGCATGTCTGCACATTCCAACCCTATAGGAGTCACAACTATGTGCAGTTGGTCAGCATGTGGGAGATCGGACAGGTTTCCATGACCTTGTTGCGATGGTGACAGACACCTCGCCCAGTGCCTCACAATACTTCTGTTCACTGCCAGGTCTCTGTAGACATTCTGCAAGCACCTGTCAGTATCAGCGATGCTCTGGTTTTCTGCCAATAGAAACTCAATGGCAGCTCTCTGCTTGGAACACAGCTCGATTACAGGTGCCATTTTGAAGGAAACATAATGCACCATGATCCATTGTGACTTCATGAAGCTATAGGGACCAAAGTAGGAATATTCTGTGATGTCATACAAGTTCCACATTTTTTCAGCTGAAATAGGCCAAGAAAAAAAAAGTGTTGCATTAATTACTGAATGCCCTTCATATTTACGAGAGCGGTTTTTTTTTTAAAGTAAGGTCCATTTGAACATAAGTACCCAACAAAAGGTTATTTCAAAAAAGTAAATTTATTTTCAGAAAGTACATATTTCACTCTATTTTTCAACATAGTTGCCAACTTTGTTGAAACACGTATCATACCTCTCAACCAATTTTAAAATACCCTCTTCATAAAAACTTGCCACCTGCTCCGATAAACAGGAGTTCACTGCTGTTTTCACGTTTTCGTCATTATAATGGTTGCCACTGAGGTGTTCTTTGTAGTTGGACAGATGGTAATCGCTCGTTGCAAGATCAGGACTGTAGGGTGGGTGGTCTAAAACTTCCCAGCCAAAACTGTGTAATAAATCGCGGGTCTGACCTGCAGTGTGAGGTCTTGCATTGTCATGGAGAAGGACAATTTCCTTTCTCAGCAAGCTGCAGCTTCTGTTTTGAATTGCTCTGCATAGCTTTCTCAGGGTTTGGCAGTATGCTTCTGCATTGATAGTGTTCCCACGTTGCAAGAAACTGACCAACAAAACACCATGCCTATCCCGAAACACTGAGGCCATGATTTTGTGCTGGGACAGAGTCTGTTTGGCCTTCACCTTTACATGCAAGTGTGTGTGTGTGTGTGTGTGTGTGTGTGTGTGTGTGTGTGTGTGTGTGTGTGTCAGTCTGTCTCCATTCCATGTTCTGTTTATTAAATTCGGGCGTGATACGGGAAACCTATGTTTCGTCTCCAGTTACTATCTGACTCAAGAAGCTGTCACCTTCTTCGTGATAACGAGTCAAGAACTTCATCGCACACTCAAATCTTTGGTTTTTGTGGTCCTCTGTTAGGAGTTATGAGACCCAATGGGAGCATAGCTTGCTAAACTTTAGGTGTTCAGAAACAATGTTGTAAAGCACTGATCTTGACACATCAGGAAATTCGTTTGAGAGACCTGTTATTGTGAAGTGCCTGTTCTCACGAATCCTTGCTTCAACTGAAGCCACCAAATTGTCTGTAATCAAAGAGGGCAACAGGAGCAGTCCTCATCATGGGCGATGGACGTTGTCATGGCCATCTTTGAATTCTCGTACCCACTTACGCACTTTGCTTCCACTCATAACAGTGTCACCATACACTTTGCAAATCCCTTTGATGAATTTCTGCAGCAGACAGGTTCTTTGCTGACAAAAACTGTATCACTGAGTGAACGTCATGAGCGGTGAGCGAGTTGATAGTCTTAAACATTTTGAAAGCACAGAACAGAACCGTACAGGTTAGCTACAGAGCTGTAACTGAGCACAGTTGATCCTGAGGCATGCTGGTACATGACGCACATGCTTGTTGCGGTATGTGCGTGAACTACTAGTGTCTACAGCAAAATGGACTTTACTTAAAAACCACGCCTCGCAGTTACACATCAGTATTCATAATGAGAGATGTTCATAAATTATTTCCATAGCAGATGGTATTGAGGTAACTTACAAACTAAACAATAAATAACGCTACATTGAAAAAATCTGAACAGTAATAAGATAAATACTTCATAATTTTACCAATATTATGAAAAGGAGGGATTGCTGCTTACCAAATAGTGGAAATGTTGAGTCACAAACAGGCATAACAAAAAGACTACTAAACATGTCAACATTCACTCAAGGAAAGGACTTGCACATATGACCACTGTCTCTAGCCACCAAGCCCAGACTGCACATGATGGGAGAAGCAGTCTGGGTGGTAGGGGGAAGGAGGCGGCTGGGGCAGAGAGGGGGAGGATAGTAGAGGGGTGATCGGTGACCATAAAGTGCTGCTTGTGGAAGCATTAAGGGACATGGTGGGGACTGGAGGCAATGTAGGACAGCTAGATACAGTAGGAAGATAGGCAAAGGGGCATGGGGTGAGGGAGGGGGGAGAGGGAAGGAGATAAGTAAAGAAGTAGAGAGACTGGGTGCATTAGTGGAATTGAATGCTGTGTAGTGCTGGACTGGGAGCAAGGAAGGGGATAGGCGGATGAACAGTGACTATCGAAGCCTGAAGCCAGCAGGGTTACGGGAATGTAGGATGTATTGCACAATTCAGAAAACCTGGTGTCGGTAGGAAGGATCCAGATGGTGCAGACTGTCAAGCAGTCTTTGGAGTGAAGAACGTTGTGTTGGGCAGCATGCTCAGCAGCTAGGTGGTCCAGCTGTCTCTTAGCCATAGTCTATTGGTGGTCATTCATGTGAACAGACACCCTGTTTGTTGTCATTCCCATGTAGAATGCAGTACAGTGATTGCACCTTAGCTTGTAGATCACACAATTGGTTTCACAGGTAGCCATGCCTCTGATGGGATAGGTGATGCTTGTGACCATACTGGAGTAGTTGGGGGTGGGAGGATGTAAGGAACAGATGTTGCATCTGGACCTATTACATGGATGTGAGCCATGAGGAAAGGGGTTGGAAGCAGGGATGGACAAGGATATTGTGTAGGTTCTTTGGGCAGTGGTCTACCACTGTGGGAGAGGTTGGAAGGATAGTGGGTGGAATATTTTTAGTTTCATGGCGTGACAAGAGGTAGTTGAAACTGTGGTAGAGGTTGTTCAGTTGCTCCAATCCTGGGTGGACACGCTTAATACTAGCTAACATTACATTACATTTTTATTTGTCCTTTTGATCATTTGTTGTACAACGTATACAATATGATATTGGACAAGTCATTGTGATTTACAATACATGTTTTTAAGTCATACAGAATATTTACATTGATTTAGGCTTAATATTATCACAACTGAAGGTTCAGCTTCCATACATTATATTTAACCCAAGTAATTATTTTTTTCTTTTTTTTTGATATTTGGCAATAAATTTTTATGTTTCAAGGTATTCATCTATACTATAATAACATTTTTGCAATAAATATTTATGGACAGCAGTTTTAAATTTTGAAGTGTCTTTTATTGTTTTAATATTTAGAGTAGCGTATTGTATAGTCTGTTTCCTGTTTGCAGTGGTCCATTCTGGTATAGTGTTATGTGTGCATATTGAACATGTATGTCCTGCTTTCTCCTTGTGTTATACAGGTGGATACTTTGTTTAGTTGACACAAAATTATTGCTATTTTCTAAGATTTTCCTTACAAAAGTGATTACTTGTAAAATGTACAGACACGGTAGTGGAAGGATATTTAGTTTCTTGAATAAGGGCATGCATGAGCTTCTTGATGCAGCATTTTCTATGGCTCTTACAATTCTCTTTTGGCATATAAAACAACTTTTGCTAGCAGATGCGTTTCCCCAAAAGATTATACTGTATCTCAGTAAGGATTCTGCCTGGGTGAAGTATACATCTTTTAGTGTCTCTTTCGATGTGCAATCGGAAAGAATTTTGATAATATATCAAATGGTATTTAATTTATTTGTAATGTATTTTGTATGTTGGACCCATCTTAGATCTTCTTGGATCCATATACCAAGAAATTTTGTAGAGCTTTCATTTTTGAGGGTTCTAGTAAACAACTCTATGTATGGTGCTAGTGGGCATTTATTCTGCACTGTGTGTATATGCATTGCAACAGACAACAGCTTAACCTTAATCTTACAAACACTCATCTTATGCAATTTCAAACAAACAAATTGACTTAAAGGAACCAGAAGTAGAGATCATAAAGTTCACACTAGATGAGGTTTTGTGTGTGCAGTTTCTGTACATCCAGATGGATAATAAACTGAGGTAGCATCAGCATATTGAGAAGTTAACCAAAAAGCCCAGTTCTGCCTGCCATGCACTCGGAAATCTCCCCCACTGTAGTGAACTGTAGACTGGGTTGCTAGCATTCTTTGTCCGCTCTTACTCAGTTTTGTCCTATGGCATAATCTTCTAGGGTTTTGCAGCCGAAACAAAGAAAGTATTTATTCTACAGAAGTGTTTGACAAAAATATTGTGTAAAGTTGATAACCAAACATCTTGCATAGACCTCTTCAGGGCCCTTAATCCTTATGCTTAGACACTCCTTAATGGTATTTGTGACTAATAAAAAGTGAATTTAGGATGAAAACAACTCACAACCACAATAGCAGATGTAGAAATAATTTCCGTATAGACTACGCATACCTCTCTAGGGTTCAGACTGCAGTTTTCTATTTGGGTGCAAAAGGCTGTAACAGGTTGCCAGTGGATATCAAGCAAGAAACTGGAAATCCCGAAATATTTAAAACAAAATAAAAGATTGCCTCATCAACCAATACTTCTAAAATTTATCAGACTACTTGCACTCAGAAATGTAAATTTCATGTAGCTTTAATACTTGCATTAGATAGATACTGACTTGGTCAGTATATGGACAACCAATAATGTAAAATTACCTAAATGCTTGGTTGTAAATAGTAGATAAAAACGTCAGCCGAGTAGTGTGTGAGGAGCAACAGCCTATTTCAAAGTAACTGTTTTCCTCATAACATAAGTATTTGAGAAGTAATGTCAATAATTATAAAATTGAGTATAAGTACTAGTCATAATTTGTTGTTATTAGTATACCTTACAGAAGTAGCCAACAATGCTTGCGTCTGCCTGTTTATGTATAATTTGACTCGTGCCACATCTGTCCATGAGTGAATTAACAAAACAATGTGTGAATGGATAAACAAATATAATTGTACGGAAATAACACGAATGAATGCAGTCATGACAGTATACGAACCAGCATAATCCTGAAATAATTATAGTCACATTATACACTGTTTATGACAACAATTCAGAAACCAGAGTTCATCATAATGATCAGTTATCTGTCAAACTCATCAACCAAATAAACAGAATAATACAACAAAACTACTGTAATTTAGACAGGAAAAAGAATTTCTTGTTTCCCAGGCTTTTGAATCGTGTGGGAAGCAAGTTCAAGATTTTGATGCATTAGTGCATTGATGACAAGTTGTGTGTGTGTGTTTTTTTTTTTTTTTTTTTTTTTTTTTTTTTTAATTATAATGGAGGTTGTTCTTGCATCTGGTGTCGTTACTGGACTTCTGAATTATTGTCATAGACATTTAGGTTTTTTATTACAAAACGCATGAGGGAGAATATGTTCAAGAAAGCAGCAGTAGTATTCCCAAATTCTGAACGTTTTGTAGCAAGAGGTTCTTGGAAATAGTCTACATATCATTCTAATTACCTCATTCTGTACAATGAATACTTATTAAGAAGACAGTTTCTTCAGAAAATGATTCATACCATATTGCAGAGAGAAAATAAGCTGATTTTGTTACAGATTGATTTTAATATGTGGCATTGTTTTTATTTCAAGAACAGCCAAGTTTAATCACTTAACAGACTGCAGTATATTTTGTGTTTTATACTCAGTACTTTTTGGTGATTTTTGGTAAGATTGTGTCATTTGGCACATACAAAATGGGCAGAAAATCTTTGCTCTTAACATTTGGACTCACTGCTCAGTGAGTTTGCCAGAAGTTGGTCAAATAAGTGTTATACCTTGTGAGTATTTCCATGACAACTTTCAGTCCTAGCTATGGTGTGTGTGTGTGTGTGTGTGTGTGTGTGTGTGTGTGTGTGTCAAGAATCTGCAGTCTTTCTTTCTAAGCAACTCTTGTATATGCACTGCTGTCTCTTCTCATCCTGCACATGCCTATGATACTTGTCTAACTAAAGAAAACTACATTCCTGCCACCCCTGTTTTCTTTCCAGATTACAAGTGTAATGTGACACTATTATGTATGTGTAGGAAGAAGAGTATCATCTAGCAATCTAGCACTATGTACCATGTATAGCATTCTGTAAGATACATTTTGAAATTGACAGAAAAAAAAGCATGTCCATTAGAAAGAACACGCAGTGAGTTGTGATAAATATTGTTTTGTGATTTACTTTGTCGGTATTCATTACTTGCTATTCTTGCCTTCAGCCAGTATACATGCATAGCACCAAATGTGTTTTGGCTCCAGAATGAGGATAATAGGCTGCTCATATCTAGAAACACTGTAATCCTTGACAATCCATTCATGTTACATAAACTAGCATTTGATTTTGTACTTACAATATACACCTAACAGCCAGAACATCTTTATTGCTTACCAATTAGCACAGTGAGTCCACAACACACACTTAATAATGCGCCATCGTTCAACAGCATTAGTTCACTGCAGTCTTCAAACAACTGTAGTACAGTTTGGTCTTTTGGCACAGACACTTCGTTTAGTGAGACCACAACAACATGAAGGGATACTGATGATCAGAAATAATAGTGACTAAATCTAAAGCTTTGAGTGCCATCTATAATAACCACAGATACCAGTGGGGACCCAGGGCATCTTCACAATAATGTTAAACTACAGTACCCGACAAAATAAAATTGAAGTGCCCAGAAGACAGACAGATGTCAATGTAGTGTCATACACATACACATCATCAAATGGGTATGTTAGTGATTAGAGTTGAAATTTTTTGTGACAAGTAGAACAGCCTCCAGAGTACATTACCATTGTTCATATTTAGTGTTGGTACCAGGCCTGGTAGGATATATAAGGAGTGTGAATGTCAGATTTGAGTGATCACTCTGGCAGAGAGAGAGATGCCATGTGCTCATGTGAGGCAGCTTTATCAGCACATGACATAGTTTGAAAGGGGCCACATTGTGAGTCTTGATTTGGCTGGCTGGTCAATTTGTGCAATATCCAGATTTTTGGGGTGTTTGAATGTAACAGAGGACCAATGTTGAACTGATTGGGAACATGAGAACAGGCATACTCATCATCCAGGTTCCTGTTGACCGAGTCTGACTTTCACAAAGGAGGATCACAATGTTGTCCACCAAGTGCCCCATCACATCTGCGACTGCCATCTGAGAACAAGTAATGAACCCTGTGTAACATCGTTTTGTCCCACACCATTGGTCAGAAATGAGCAGCAGCTAGAATAGGGAATTACCATCCCATGCACAGTCTGCTGTTCACAACAGAAATGGCTGTGTTTAGAGTGGTGCCATCACTGGGAAGCAAGGACTACTGATAAAAGGGGTTGTTGTTCTCAGGGGGAATCAGGGCTTCACACTATTCCAGATTACCATCACCAGAGAGTGTGGTGGCAACCTGGGGAGAGGTCCCATTTTCCAGTGATTTGGAGAGGCAAAGCAGTGATACTCCTGATGTCATAGTGTGGGGAGCCATTGGGTACAATTTCAGCTCACAGCTGGTAGCAACTAAGGGAACTCTGTCGGCACAATGGCATGCCATGTACATCCTGTATCCTAATGTGCTACTTTTAATGCAACAGTATTGTGGTGCCATTTTTCAACAGGACTGTGTTTTTTGCACATGTAGTGCATGTGATGAAATGCCTGCAGGATGTTGAGGTACTCACATGGCCAGCAAGCTCATAAGATCTGTCCCCAGTGGAACATGCTCAACAACAGCTCATACATCAACTCCGTCCCGGTGCGAGTAGCCACGATATCAAGGTCCAATTGAGATAGTTGTGGGCCAACTGGTCTCAGGAGAGGATACAGCAGCTTTATGATACCTTTCCCAACCCTTAACACAGGCATCCAGGCAACAGGGGTTGCAACATCTTACTGATAAGTGGATTCAATTTTTTTATAAATTTGACTTAATTTTGCAATCACTGCAGTGAGGTTCCATTTTGTTTCTTCCTCCACTTCTGAGTGCTTCCCTTTTTCTTATCAGGCATTGTATATTTATCAGCAGTGTACATTCCATGTAATTTAACCAAACCTTCATATAGAAGATGACGTACCTTTGCAAGACCTCTGGCCAAAAATATTTCTCCATTTACATGTTCACAGTAACATAAGTGAACAGGAACTATGAAAGCATCAAGAAAGAGTAAAATGGTATTGGGCAATTTGCAGTCAAAGGTGTACATAGTAACTGACACCGTAATCTAGGAAGACTATAGCATATTTCGGTGCGAAAAAGCCTTCTGCTTGAAGTACCCACATTTTTCTAAAAGCTGCCCAATTGTTAATATGAAAACAAATTTCTTAGGAATATTTGGGGCATTTTAAAAAGATCCCAACTAATTTTTTACGCTCATTTGAGTCTGTGGTTGATATGAGTCAATCACTTCATACTAGATATGGAAGCACAATCAAGGTAGTGTGTGGAAACTCCTGGCCTTGCATTAAAAAACATACAGTTGATTTATAGATTTCATATGGTGCAAGGGTTATGCCATTCATTTTCAGAGGCACAAAAGGCATTATTCATATTTATTACTTTGCAAAGGATGAAACAGTTATTGGAGAATATCGCACAAATTTTGAGGATGGTCTAGATGAAAATATATGTGAAAATGTCTGAATTGCAAAAATAAAAAGAATTGTCTTCCTTCAGATTAATGCATCTGCCCACACAGGTTTCTTGTCATGGGGAAACTGAGATGCCTGAAGTATGAATTGCTGGAACCATCCATCTTCTTTACCAAATTTGACATTATGACTTCCAGCCAGTCCACATCTAAATAAACTTGCCATTGTGAAATATATAGATTCCAATGAAGAGGCTGTCACAGCAATTTCTAGGCCTTTCGGAATAATATTTTAGCAATGGAATCTATTAATTGGAAAAAAATGTTGGACAGAGTTCATTGATCTAAAAGACATTGCTAACAGAAAATTTTCTCAAAAAAGTGTTTCATCATCAGGCTGTGACTATTACCCTTGTAAAAGAAAACTTGATTTACGTGACCAAGCAATTGATCTTTATTGTTCCATGATCCAATTACCATGTCCCCATCCACTCTGCAGTCATTATTGATCATATTGTTGGATTAGTGAGGCCACATGTTAAAACTCATTTGGGCAAAAGCCAGTGTGCGATGATTAATAGTATACATTATTCAGCTGTGCTCTGATCTTTGTTATGGTTAATGGCCAGACTGAAAAATACCCTATGATAGACAAGCATGGTTCTTAAGTACAGTTTTTTTTATGTTTTGAATTTACACAAAAAAATTTCCTGTTATTTAACTCACCACTGCCTCCACAACTGATACCAGTTGGTTAAGTTCTAGCTGCTTACTGCTGTACTCTGTCCTCATCTTGGCTACACAGATCTGTAAGTACTTGTGTCTCCCCCTGAAAGACTCGATGAATTTTTGGTTCAGGGTCTTGTATAATTTAGGTCCGTTTCCTTCTTTATGCCTCGTTAATAACAATCACCCACTGTTATGGTAGGGGCAAGATTAGCTGGATTTCAGGAAAATTTTTAATGGCAGAGATTCACGTCATATGACATTGACAGTACATGGAGGCAGTTCCCAAAAATAATAATAATAATAATAATAATAATAATAATAATAATAATAATAATGGTCGGGGACGACGGTTGAACCCTATGCCCGCCCACAATGGTAACGACACTGCTAGCCAACTGGAAAATGATTTAAATCCAAATAGAGGTGTTTTGCAGGATATGCTTCCTGCAACCACCCTAGAAGGAAAACAAAGACAGAGGATGAGATGGTCAGATGAAGTTAATCGACACCTCATGTTCTGTTATTACCAAGCAACAAACCTAGGAACCAACACAACTGGATACAGATCACAAGTATACAAAACATTTATTACCAGATACCTAGAATTAAAGTTTTTAACAGAACAACGACTAGCTGATCAGATCCGTGTAATAATAAAAAATAACAGGATACCCCAGTCAGAATTAGAAAACATCAAACAACAAGTACAACAAATACTGGAACAAAATAATGTGCAATCAGAATAAGAAGAAAATACAGTAATGGACTCAAACATCCCAGAGCAAACAAACAAAGACCAACACGCATCAATTAAACAATCAGAGGAAAACGAAATCTTAAGACAGCCACCAGAACAAGCACAAATAGAACACGAAGTGACACACATGTTCGATATAGAAGAGAAATTTCAGCTGACATATATAGAATACAAAGACACAAATACAGACATTAGACCATTGTTACATAGACCACCAAATAACCCACAAGTCGAAACAACAATAAAAACTATCAACACTATCATACACAACAAAATAAATGAAAACACAACTATGGAAGAGTTACAACTACTGGTTTTATAGGAGCACTCACTACACTAAATATACACACTAGGCAGAGATCAGAACCAACCAACACACAGAAGAAACCCACAAAACCAGCATGGCAACACAGGCTACAGATCAGAATAGAAAAACTGAGAAAAGAAATCGGACAGCTAACACAATTTATAAGAAATGAAATATCAGAAAAAAAACGAAAAAGGTTAGGTAAAATCTCACAACAAGAAGCGATAGAGCAATTAGATGAAAAGAAGCAGAAATTACAAGCATTGGCCAAACGACTTAGAAGATACAAAAAAAGAGTGAAAATAGAAGGAAACAAAACCAAACATTCAACACAAACCAGAAGAAATTTTACCAGACAATAGATAACACACACATTAAAATAGACAACCCACCAAACATAACAGACATGGAACACTTCTGGAGCAACATATGGTCAAACCCGGTACACCGTAACAGGCATGCACGGTGGATACAATCAGAAACAGATACATACAAGATGATACCACGGATGCCTGAAGTGATAATTTTGCAACATGAAGTCACCCAAGCAATTAATTCTACTCACAATTGGGAAGCCCCTGGAAAAGATAAAATACCAAATTTCTGGCTAAAGAAGTTCGCATCAACACATTCACATCTAACTAAATTATTTAACAGCTACATTGCAGACCCATACACATTCCCTGATACACTTACACATGGAATAACTTATCTGAAACCTAAAGATCAAGCAGACACAGCAAACCCAGCTAAATATTGCCCCATAACATGCGTACCAACAATATACAAAATATTAACTTCAGTCATTACACAGAAATTAATAACACATACAACACAGAACAAAATTATAAATGAAGAACAAAAAGGCTGTTGCAAAGGAGCACGAGGATGTGAAGAGCAACTGATAATAGATGCAGAGGTAACATATCAAGCTAAAACTAAACAAAGGTCACTACACTACGCATACATTGATTACCAAAAAGCTTTTGATAGTGTACCCCACTCATGGTTACTACAAATATTGGAAATATACAAAGTAGATCCTAAATTTATACAGTTCCTAAACATAGTAATGAAAAATTGGAAAACCACACTTAATATCCAAACAAATTCAAATAATATCACATCACAGCCAATACAGATTAAGCGTGGAATATACCAAGGAGACTCATTAAGTCCTTTCTGGTTCTGCCTTGCTCTGAACCCACTATCCAACATGCTAAATAATACAAATTATGGATACAATATTACTGGAACATACCCACACAAAATCACACATTTGCTATACGTGGATGATCTAAAACTACTGGCAGCAACAAATCAACAACTCAACGAATTACTAAAGATAACAGAAATATTCAGCAATGATATAAATATGGCTTTTGGAACAGACAAATGTAAGAAAATAGCATAGTCAAGGAAAAACACACTAAACAAGATGATTACATATTGGATAACCACAGCGACTGCATAGAAGCGATGGAAAAAACAGATGCCTATAAATATCTAGGATACAGACAAAAAATAGGAATAGATAATACAAATATTAAAGAAGAACTAAAAGAAAAATATAGACAAAGACTAACAAAAATACTGAAAACAGAATTGACAGCTAGAAACAAGACAAAAGCTATAAATACTTATGCTATACCAATATTGACCTACTCATTTGGAGTAGTGAAATGGAGTAACACAGACCTAGAAGCACTCAATAAACTTACACGATCACAATGTCACAAATATAGAATACATCACATACATTCAGCAACAGAAAGATTCACATTAAGCAGAATGGAAGGAGGAAGGGAATTTATCGACATAAAAAACCTACATTATGGACAGGTAGACAATTTAAGAAAATTCTTTCTAGAATGCGCAGAAACTAGCAAAATACACAAAGCAATCACTCATATAAATACATCGGCTACACCACTGCAATTTCATAACCACTTCTACAACCTTCTAGATCTCATAACATCAACAGATACGAAGAAAGTAAATTGGAAAAAGAAAACACTACATGGCAAGCACCCGTATCATCTAACACAGCCACACATCGATCAAGATGCATCCAACACGTGGCTAAGAAAAGGCAATATATACAGTAAGACGGAAGGATTCATGATTGCAATACAGGATCAAACAATAAACACCAGATACTACTGCAAGCATATTATTAAAGATCCCAATACCACAACAGATAAATGCAGACTTTGCAAGCAACAAATAGAAACAGTAGATCACATCACAAGCGGATTACAATACTAGCAAATACAGAATACCCCAGAAGACATGACAACGTAGCAAAAATAATACAACAGCTTGCCTTACAACATAAACTTATAAAACAACACGTTCCTACATACAAGTATGCACCACAAAATGTACTGGAGAATGATGAATACAAATTATACTGGAACAGAACCATCATAACAGATAAAACACCACCACATAACAAACCTGACATCATACTCACCAATAAAAAGAAGAAATTAACACAACTAATCGAAATATCCATACCCAATACAACAAATATACAAAAGAAAACAGGAGAAAAAATTGAAAAATACATCCAACTTGCTGAGGAAGTCAAGGACATGTGGCATCAGGATAAAGTTGACATTATACCAATTATACTATCAACTATAGGAGTCATACCACACAATATCCACCAGTACATCAATGCAATACAGCTACATCCAAACTTATATATACAACTACAGAAATCCGTAATTATTGTTACTTGTTCAATCACCCGAAAGTTCCTAAATGCAATATAACATATACCGTACAGTTAAAAGGAAGTCACGCTTGATCAAGGTCCGCGTCACTTTCCATTTTTGACCAGACATAACGTCTGAGAAAAGAAAGAAAGAAAGAATAATAATAATAATAATTTTGTTCCATAAACTAACATTCTAAAAATGTGACTACAGGGTGAATGTATCTGTTGACTGATGGGGAAATAATTATGAAAGGTATCAAATATTTTTGTTTAATGCAAATACAGTCATGTATATTCTATTAGTGCTAAATTTCTCCATTAATGTAATTTATTTGCTTACAGTTCTCATGTTACCCAAAGTGTACACTTCATGAAGACTTTGGTAAGCTGCTAGAAAGTCGACAGTTTTGTGATGTTGAGTTTGTTGTTGGGACAGAAGAAGTGAAGATTCCTGCTCACCTTGCAATGGTAGCTGCACGTTCCCAGTGGCTGAGGGCCCGTATCAGACAGGCTCGTGAAGCCCGTGACAAACACCTTGAAAAGGTAACAACTCTTGTGTACTGAATAAATAAGGTGGGGATAAAACAGGAAAAGGGTATTTTTTATAGGCTATGTATTTTAATTTTTTTACAAAACTTATCTTTCCAGTAACTTATTAATTAAGGTTTCTGTCAGATTGAAATAATATTTTTATTGTTGACTAGTTTCGAACATTTTCTTTCATTCTCAAATAATTGCCTACATTAGAAGGTACAGTGTTATCAACAAAACATGAAATACAAAATGTTTGGTTACATAAATAATTTTTTGAGCATTTTGTGTGAACAAATTACAGTAGTGTACTAAATCTTGTAGAACATTCCTACAACTGTAATGTTTGACTGTACATAATAGATCTTCTTTTACAATACATCGAGTTGCTGATCCTGGTGCCAACAGAGTTGGAATTGCGTGACTATCCTATTAACTTAGAAGTAGTTTCCATTATATACAGCATATCTGACCAATCTGTGAATCCATTGTTGCAAACATTTTTTATATTCTTATACAGTGACTATTAACAGCTCTTACCTCATTCTTTCCTAGTCCACTGACCCATAACCAAATCAATGTCCTCTCATGCTTGTATTCAGATGCAAGCACAAGAGACTACACGGAACTACACCAGTGTGCCAGAACATGATGACCACTACCCATTGTCAGAAAAATGAATGCCACCTGGCAGCATTATTGGCATGTGACGTGGTAAGGAAAGGATATAAATGGAACAAAGATGATGGGGAATCATTCCAGTGATGATAGGGGTTGCAAATGGGTAAATCCTCTAACATCAGCGGTTTTGACAAAGAGAAAATTGTTATGTCCCTGCCCCTGGAAACAAGCATCCCAGAAATGGAGAAGCTGTTTGGCTGTTTGCATGCTACTGTCACCAGCATGTATGGAAACGGATTGAAGGACAGTGGCAAGGTGTTGGATATTCGCTCTTCGTCACAGAATGTGGAGATTTGATGCTTGCCAGCTGTGTAAAATGCGATAGGTGGTGGTCTGTGGCATCGTACAATATTGGTGGAGGCTGAAGTGTATTGGAGCACATCATTCGGTGTACATTGTTGAATGCGGGTCTCCACACTAGATGACCCCCTACATCTCATGTTGGCCCAATTTGTAATTGCAGTGGGCACAATATAACTGATAATAGACCATGGATCACTGGAAACGTATCAACTTGTCAGATGAATGATGTTTCTTGTTACAACTGGTGAATGGTAAGTCCAGATACTCCATCATCCAAACGAACAGCTGCTTGAAGCATACACCAAAGGCCGATGGAGGTAGTGTTAAGCTATGGCGGACATCCTGATAGTAACCAAAGGCACTGGACAACTGTGGATTATGTGCATCCCTTAATGCTTGATGTGTACTCAAGTGTGATGTCATTTTCCAGCAGTATAACTGTCCAGTTCCCAATGCTAGGATCATGCTACAGTGGTTTGAGGAATATGATTGCAAACTCATGTTAATTTCTTGGCCATCAGATTTGCCTGATCTGGACCCAATGCAATAAATCTGGAATGTTATCAGGAATCGACTCCACACCCACAAACTATTGATGCTTAATTTATAGTAATTGTGTGATCTGTGCGTACACATCTTGTGCCACGTATGTCCGGAAACCAACCAAGGACTTCGTGAATACATGCCACACAGAATAACTGCCATATTGCATTTCAAAGTGTACCAACATGCTATTAAGCAGGTGGATGTAATGTTTTAGTTCATCATTGCAGATCAGATGAGTAAGCTGTGTAGGGTAAAGTAGTCACGCAGTTTCTGGCTAGAAAGGGACACTCTGAGAGGGGTATGTGACTGAGAATTGTCATGGTGGCAGAACCAGTTTATCATGTGCCATAGATTGAGCCTTTTTTCAGCACACAGTTACACAATTTTCTCATAGCCTCCAAGTAAAAAACTTTATTAACAATCTGATCTGTTGGAAGCAACTATGAATGCTGCATCCCATCTCACATAATCAAATGTATTGGCAAATCAATGGAATATGTTTTTTATGAGTTTTCAGCAGCCCATAAAGTTGTGGTGGTAGCACAACTGAATTGGTTCACCCACCCAATCCAGTGCTAAACTCTTGACAACACTACTATGACCACATGTGAGCCAATAAAATTTACATCAAGAATGTGGCACGTTTCATTAGTAAATTAAATGGCATAGTCGTTCACCAGAGGACATGGTTGTTAGTTTTTATGTGCTATCACTGTTTACCACAGTTTTGCTTAATGAGGTTGTGTTAGAACAGTTGAATTGAATTTTGCCTGCTTAACTATTCAAGTATTGTATCATGATCACATACTACAAATAGAACATTAG
Source organism: Schistocerca americana (assembly GCF_021461395.2). Classification (NCBI taxonomy): domain Eukaryota; kingdom Metazoa; phylum Arthropoda; class Insecta; order Orthoptera; family Acrididae; genus Schistocerca; species Schistocerca americana. The sequence goes on along the minus strand of NC_060126.1, from coordinate 394,378,741 downwards.
GTTCTGTGAACAGACTCATGGCATAGCTACGGGGTGTGCCTTCACCCTGGTGATTGCAAGTTTTTACATGGAGTAATTCGAGAAACTGCCAACAATATGTGGTTGTGGAAATGCAGCAGAGAGGAACTATATCATTTTCATGCACATCTGAATGAGATTAATCTGATGTTTGTTTACTATGGAAGAGAAGGTACATAGAAGATTACATCTTCTTGATACACTAGTCTCCAAGAAAGAGGGTGGTAGCTTATGTCACATGATATCGAGGAAACCCACGCACATATGCTGTTACTTACACCAGAATTCAAATTACCGCCTACAACAAAAGCAGGGTGTTATAAAATCATTAACTGATAGAGCCAGGATCATATGTCAACTAGAACTGCCAGACGCAGAATTGGAATGTTGTACCAGTGTAGTGATCAAGAATGGATGTTCTTCCACTGAGACACAGAGCGTTAAGACAACCACAAAAAGATTACAGTGATGTACAGATATTTGTGAAAGCCTAGGTTTTCTTGCCAGTACTGACTGCATAGAAAGGAACTTGATGTAACAGATTATCACTGTAATCTACAAACCCACCTGGAAGATACAGGAACACCTAAAGTCAGTCCAGGCAGCTTGCAAACCATTGAAAAAAAACACAAATTTACAATATTATGTATAGTTGTGGAGATTTTTATATGGGTACTAACAACAGAATAATCGAAAAATGAATAAAAGAACAAAGGGCAACTGTAGAAGGGGAGAAACAGACAGATCAGCTATTGCAGAATGTACTTTGCATCCATGAGACTGCCGGATTCTATTTGATAAAACTCAAGTACTGGTAGCCACAAGCTGTAATGTGACTATTCAGGTGGGCCATAGAAAATGCTAAATAACCCAGTAATTGTAATCAGGGAGAGTATGTAAAACTGAATGATATCATGGTTCTGGTGCTGAACAAGATGTACATTAGTCTTCCACCATGGGGTGATAGCAACAGCAGGTGGTGACAACCGACAATGGCCTGCTGTGGTTGAGCAGTCAAAATACAGTGTATTTCAAAATGAGTGACCTAATTTTAGATGGTAATAGATACAAAAACTGGGACATGCTGGCAAGGAAATCTGGGTTGTTTCAATAGGCATGGCCTACAGTTTCAGAAAATCGCTGATAGACATAGATCAGTGCATCTTCTCAGTTTTCAGTCAGTCAAAAGTAAGATGGCATCCACTACAAAGAGTGTAGTGTGGAAAGAGTGAGCCAGTGTGCTTGTCCACTGTACTTTTTGTCAGCATTTTGGCATTGATCCTCCTGCTCCCAAAAAAATCTTTCATCATTGGTATCACCAATTTGAAGAGACAGAATGCTTGTGCGAAGGTAAGAGTCCGGGCCAGTCTCATGCTTCTGATAACACGGTGGACAGAATTAGGCAAAAGTTTGAGCAGAATCCACGAAAGTCTACTCGTCATGCTAGCAGAGAACTGGCAGTGCCTTAAACAATTTTCTGGCGAATGTTAAGGCATTGTTTAGTCTATAAACTATACAGACTACAATTAGTGCAACTTCTTCGGGTTAGCGACAAAAGGAAATGGGTTGACTGCAGTAATTCCCTGCTAGAGTACTTAGGAGGTGATACGTTTTTACCATGGTTAATTTTCTGTTATGAAGCAACATTTCATGTTAGTTGTAAAGTAAACCAACATAACATGCACATGTGGGTATTCCAGAACCCTCGTGACACTATTGAGCATGAAAGAGATTATCCTAAAGTGAATGTGTTTTGTACCATTTCTCATAAAAAGGTGTACGATTCCTTCTTTTTTTGAGGAAAACACAGTGACCGGAATGAACTACTTCATTTTCCAACAGGATGGAGCTGCACCACACTGGCACGACGACATATGTCAGTTTCTCTGTGACACACTGCCTCAATGCTGGATAGGGCTCACAGGACCCTGAGACAGTGCCCTGAATTCTTGGCCTCAAAGATCACCAGACATATGACCAAATGCGATTCCGCCCCCCCCCCCCCCCCCCCCCTCTTCTTCTTCGGGTGATTATATGTGAATGAAAGTGTGTTCATCTCCCCGTTACCTCATGACAGAGACAAAGTGAATAACAGACCAGCAGCCATCGTAACTTATGTGAAAGCAGATACATTGTGATGAATTTAGCTGTGTTGTTCGTGCTGCTGGTTGACACAAACAGCATTTGTGAGTATTTTGCAGCCCATCACATTTTTGTTTTTATCGATAAATATGGAGTTTTGAAATAAAGTCATTCTTTTTGAAGCACCCTGTATCTCTTCCATGAGAGACAGCCTTATGGAAGGCATCTTCAGTGCCAGGCAGGAGGGTTTACATGCTTCATTGAAGTTGAGGGTGTGTTGCTGATGGGATTACCCAAGCCAGAGAGGCCTCAACAGAGGAGTCAGATGAGCCATGTCTCATGATGACACAGGTTAATGAGAAGGAAAATTTATATGATTATAGCCACCTGAAATGTGAAGATACCTAAGACACCTGGAAAATTGCAGGAAATTAGAGAGGAAATGGGTAAGGGTAGAGTGAAAATAGCTGCACCACAAGAAATATGATGGAAAGCATAGGGAATGGTTGCATTGGGGAAACATGTGCGGATGTATAGTGGAAGAGATACAGGCATCATGGTACAGGCTTTCTCATACATAGCTCAGTGAAGGCAGATACAATTAGTTTCAAAGCAGTTAAAGACAGGTTGTGTACTTGGAGATTAAGAGAAAAATTCTTCAATGTTACAATGGTATGTGCATCTGCCACTATGGAGGAACAGAGTGAGATGAGAAGAATGCATTTTCCTCCAGACTGAAGGCATAAATCAGCAAAGTTCAAAGGCAGGACACAGAAATGATCCTTGGCATCTGAATGCAAAAAAGGCAAAGTCTACAAACACAATAGGAAAAGAAAGCCTGCATGAATTCAGTAATAACAATGGACTAAGGCTGATAGACTTCATCAATGGCAAGAAAATGATGATAACAAGCACAAGGCATCAAAGGAAAGGATGTTAAGAAATTTACGTGGGTGTTGCCAGATGGAATTAGAAGAAACCATATAGACCATGTGATTATAGATAAACGGCATACATCAGATCTTATGGAAGTTACTAGCTGTAGAGGGGCATACGGAGACACAGATCATTACTTAATGTGGGTCATATATAGACAGTAGCTAAATATCGCAAGAAACAAAAAGAGTAGGGGAAAAAGTGAAACACAGTATAGAAAGTCTACAAATTAATTTAAATCGGGAAGAATACAAGAAGAAATTAGAAGAGATTATTGAGACAAGAAAGAGCACGTGGAAGGAAGGGGATGTGGACACTAAATGGAGGGATACTAAAAACAGCCATCAGTGTAGCCACGTAATAAATGCTGGGGAGGCAGAATGTTGAAGTGGTTCAGTGAGAAATGCTCACTGGTAATGGAAGAAAGAAATGTAACAAGACAAAGAATGCAGCAAAAGGAAAGGTGACTAGCAGTGGGAGACTATATAGAGAAGAATAAAAGAGCAGATAAGTTATGTAGGGTGAAGCAAAGACAGTGTGAAAGGAAGAAAATAGAGAGATGATGATGTTCTGTGAAAGATATAGAGAAATGAAGAGAGGATTCCAACCAAGAGCAGTCTTCCAGTTTTGTGTAAGGGTAAAGAGGGGAAGCCTGATTGGAGATAAAAGCAAAGTTTTGGGACGATGACAAGAATATTTTTCCAAGGTCCTTGATGGAAAGGGGGGGGGGGGGGGGGGGGAAATCAGAGAACAAAATCTTGAATGAGGAAGAGAAGAAATTGAATCTGGAATTTGAATTAAAAACAGAAGAGCAGGAAGCTGAACCACTAGACGTAGATGAAGTGAAGAACACGATTAAAAACTTAAAGAATAATAAAACAACAGGAGAAGATGGCATTATTATTAAAATTTGGGGGAAATAAGATGGCTGTTCATGAATTAATAAAGGAAATATGGATAAAGGAAGAAATGGTAGAGGATTGGAATGTGGGAATAATCTGCCCATTACGTAAGGAAGATGATAAAGCAGAGTGCAGGATTACTCTGGGATCACACTCTAAGTTACAACGTGTAAGGTGTTTAGTGAGATTTTAACCTCTCGGCTAGAATACCGGATGGAACCAGTACTGGGAGGATTATCAGGCTGGATTTAGGAGAAATATTTCTTTTAGACAAGTGCTAGAGAAATTTTATGAATATGACAAGCAACTGCATCAGTTGTATGTTGATTTTAAACAAGCATATTGTCCCAAAAGAAGCCGAGTAGCACCGTGGTGTAGTGGTTATGATACTAAAGTGTTGCATGAAGGGTTGTGCGTTCAAAACTCACTTGGACTGTACAGTTTTAATTTCTATATTGAGTTTGAGTGCATTATAGAAGTATCCACAAATGTCAAGAATCATTGTAGTGGAATGTTCTGAAGCTGTATTATATACTTTACGTGTTCTGGCCGGAGGTAATTCGCTCTGCACTCTTGTACGTGCAAGTGCTGAATAAACCATCATTATGTGAAGTTGGTGCTTGTCATTCATCTAATTACACCTTCTTCTATGTGACATTATTCTGGTGGAGGCACTGGGTATTGGAACTTGTGATAGCACTCATTATCGACGACACAGTGGCTCCCATCAGGCCATGACAGTCACCATTTATGTGGCGAGAAACCCAAGTTTGAGCTGTATTCAACAGATCGCAATCTATTGGAGACAGACGAAGAAGAGGATGTTACAATGACAGCAACCGTGTGAGACATCCTTCCAGGTTCTCTGGTGACGATGGTCAAGATCCAAACAAGTGTCTGAAGGTATATGAGCATATAGCCAGATTTAACAAATGGGATGACACAGTGTGTTTGGCTAACGTATTTTTCTACTTGGAGGGCACTGCCAAGCAATGGTATGAGAATGAGTGGCAGTTCACAACCTGGGAAGTATTCCAGGTGGAAATGCACAAGTATTTTGGCGACAGACGACGACAAAAGTGCAAGGCTGAAGATAAATTAAAGTGCAGGGCACAGCGTCCAGGATAATCTACAGCATCCTACATTCAAGACGTCTTGGAGCTGTGTAAAACAGTGGATCCTAGAATCAAAGAGGAAGAGAAGGTTGCACATCTCATGAAGGGCGTTGCTGAGGACATTTGTCAAGCCCTACTCCTGAGGGAGGTCTCGACAGCAGACAACTTCTTAAAATTGTGCCAGTGAGACAATTAATTACGTGCAAGAAGTTTGAATGGCTTCCAAATGTCGTATCGATGTCTGTGATAAAGGAAGCAACTGATTTCACAAGTGATCTTAGTCAGATAGTGAGAGAGGAAGTTCAGAAGACACTTGGATTGCATGGCGAGCAAAAAACCGAGCTGCTTCAAGAGGTTATAAGGGAGGAAGTGGAACAGACATTGAACCCAATCTCTCGTCCTTCATTTCCCTTTAAAACGGTGAAAAAGTTGAACCCAGGCGGAGCTATGTTCCTACAATGCCACATGAGGAACAGGAAGACTGACATCTGGAGGACCCAGGTTAACCAACCAGTATGTTTCCACTGCAGACGACTATGACATGTGGTTCGCTATTGTCAAGAAAGGCAGCAAATATTTGATGATGCCCTTGCCAGAAGACAGCAGACCGATCTTAGCTGACGCCAACTCCGGGACGACAAAGATGAATAAGATGATGTGGGTGCAGGACGATGTAGGTCACCATCGCCGCAAGCTAACCACTGGAGAGAACACTCCCCAACACACCAATCAAGGTCTCCGTAGCTGTTAAGAAGCTCCAGCTGATCACCTAGCTGCCACAACATGGAAAACTAAAGGGTGCGACCTTCCTTGGAGGTAAGGCCACCGAAGAGAGAAATCCTCTGCCATCAATCACTACAAAAATGATAGGAAATGACATAGATATCCTCGTGGATAGATATCCTCAAGTCCAAGCTCTTGTGGACTCTGGAGTGTCGTTCAGCACTACACACCGGAAGCAGCTACTAGGGTAGCAGAGTACGTGTGGCGTGCACACGGGGGTTTTTTAGGTTAGAGGGACCCCCCCTTGGGCGAAACGATAAAATACCTGACGGCTTACCAGAGAGGACATTATCATCGTTGATAAAGAACGTCCGTCCTCAGAGACCAAAAACAGGAAAAGTCAACGTAATATTGGTAAACTGCAGGAGTATCCAGGGCAAGGTTCCTGAATTAGTATCTCTTATTGAAGGAAATAGTGCGCATATAGTATTAGGAACGGAAAGTTGGTTAAAACCGGAAGTGAACAGTAACGAAATCCTAGACACAGAATGGAATATATACCGCAAGGATAGGATAAACGCCAATGGTGGAGGAGTATTTATAGCAGTAAAGAATTCAATAATATCCAGTGAAGTTATTAGCGAATGCGAATGTGAAATAATCTGGGTTAAGTTAAGTATCAAAGGTGGGTCAGATATGATAGTCGGATGCTTCTATAGACCACCTGCATCAGCAACCGTAGTAGTTGAGCGCCTCAGAGAGAACCTGCAGAACGTCGTGAAGAAGTTTCGTGATCATACTATTGTAATAGGGGGAGACTTCAATCTACCAGGTATAGAATGGGATAGTCACACAATCAGAACTGGAGCCAGGGACAGAGACTCTTGTGACATTATCCTGACTGCCTTGTCCGAGAATTACTTCGAGCAGATAGTTAGAGAACCAACTCGTGAAGCTAACGTTTTAGACCTCATAGCAACAAATAGACCGGAACTTTTCGACTCCGTGAATGTAGAAGAGGGTATCAGTGATCATAAGTCAGTGGTTGCATCAATGACTACAAGTGTAATAAGAAATGCCAAGAAAGGAAGGAAAATATATTTGCTTAACAAGAGTGATAGGGCACAAATCGCAGAATATCTGAGTGACCACCATCAAACGTTCATTTCTGAGGAAGAGGATGTGGAACAAAAATGGAAAAAATTCAGAAACATCGTCCAGTACGCCTTAGATAAGTTCGTACCGACTAAGGTCCAAAGCGAGGGGAAAGATCCACCGTGGTATAACAATCATGTAGGAAAGGTACTACGGAAACAAAGAAAGCTTCATCATAGGTTTAAGAGTAGTCGAATCGTAGCTGATAAGGAAAAGCTGAACGAAGCGAAAAAGAGCCTAAAGAGAGCAATGAGAGAAGCATTCAACGAATTCGAACATAAAACATTGGCAAACAATCTAAACAAGAACCCTAAAAAGTTTTGGTCATATGTAAAATCGGTAAGCGGATCTAAATCCCCTATTCAGTCACTCGTTGACCACGATGGCACCGAAACAGAGGACGACCGAAGAAAGGCAGAAATACTGAATTCAGTGTTCCGAAACTGTTTCACTGCGGAAAATCGTAACACGGTCCCTGACTTCAGCCGTCGCACGGACGCCAAAATGGAAAATATTGAAATAAACGATATCGGAATTGAAAAACAACTGCTATCACTTAGTAGCGGAAAAGCATCCGGACCAGACGAGATACCCTTAAGATTCTACAGTGATTATGCTAAAGAACTTGCCCCCTTTCTATCAGCAATTTATCGTAGATCGCTGGAAGAACGTAAAGTACCTAGCGACTGGAAGAAAGCGCAGGTCGTTCCCATTTTCAAGAAGGGTCATAAATCAGATGCGAATAATTATAGGCCTATTTCGCTTACGTCAATCTGTTGTAGAATAATGGAACATGTTTTGTGTTCTCGTATTATGACGTTCTTAGATAATACAAATCTCCTTCATCATAACCAACATGGATTCCGCAAACAGAGATCATGTGAAACTCAGCTCGCCCTATTTGCCCAAGAAATTCACAGTGCCGTAGACACTGGCGAGCAGATTGATGCCGTATTCCTGGACTTCAGGAAGGCATTTGATACGGTTCCGCACTTACGTTTAGTGAAAAAAATACGAGCTTACGGAATATCGGACCAGGTTTGTGATTGGATTCAGGATTTCCTAGAAGAAAGAACACAACATGTCATTCTTAACGGTTCAAAATCTGCAGATGTAGAGGTAATTTCGGGAGTACCGCAGGGAAGCGTGATAGGACCTTTATTGTTTACAATATACATAAATGACTTAGTTGACAACATCGGTAGCTCCGTGAGGCTATTTGCAGATGACACGGTTGTCTACAAGAAAGTAGCAACATCAGAAGTCTCGTACGTACTCCAGGAGGACCTGCAAAGGATTAATGCATGGTGCGACAGCTGGCAGCTTTCCCTAAATGTAGATAAATGTAATATAATGCGCATACATAGGGGCAGAAATCCATTCCAGTACGATTATGCCGTAGGTGGTAAATCATTGGAAGCGGTAACGACCGTAAAATACTTAGGAGTTACTATCCGGAGCGATCTGAAGTGGAATGATCACATAAAACAAATAGTGGGAAAAGCAGGCGCCAGGTTGAGATTCATAGGAAGAATTCTAAGAAAATGTGACTCATCGACGAAAGAAGTAGCTTACAAAACGCTTGTTCGTCCGATTCTTGAGTATTGCTCATCAGTATGGGACCCTTACCAGGTTGGATTAATAGAAGAGATAGACATGATCCAGCGAAAAGCAGCGCTATTCGTCATGGGGACATTTAGTCAGCGCGAGAGCGTTACGGAGATGCTGAACAAGCTCCAGTGGCGGACACTTCAAGAAAGGCGTTACGCAATACGGAGAGGTTTATTATCGAAATTACGAGAGAGCACATTCCGGGAAGAGATGGGCAACATATTACTACCGCCCACATATATCTCGCGTAATGATCACAACGAAAAGATCCGAGAAATTAGAGCAAATACGGAGACTTACAAGCAGTCGTTCTTCCCACGCACAATTCGTGAATGGAACAGGGAAGGGGGGATCAGATAGTGGTACAATAAGTACCCTCCGCCACACACCGTAAGGTGGCTCGCGGAGTATAGATGTAGATGTAGATGTAGATGTAGATTTCGGAGAAGTACCTTTGCCAGTTGCAGAAAACCTTATTCATCGATAGCTAAACATCTCTGCTGAAGACGGCTAATGAGAAATTTGTAAAACGTACAGGAAAATGTCATTCATGAGGATGTAAGCGGCCATACACAACCCATAGAATTCATCGTCTTACAAGAGTATGGTCATGACGTCATTCTCGGATGGGACTTTTTGAAAGCTTCTAGGCAATTATAGATAGTGGTCGCTCTAAGATTATTCTAGACCAGATGAGATACTGTGGACAGGAAGACGCGCATTCGAGTGTGTTGAGACTGTGTGCTGGATGAAGTAATCATTCTTGCAGTCAGCGCTAGAAAGGTAATTATCATGTGTCATACCATGCGTCAACCCATGGATCTTGTAGGGGAATGTAAGAGAAGCATATCACTGAAGAATAAGTTGGTCATCCCAGCCTCTGTTGTCTCATTTAAGAGCAGATTTGGTGAATTGTGGATAGTTAACTGTGGCCGAGAACCACAGATCCTTCCAAGATGCGTGGGTGTAGCAAACGCTGAGCCGTTAACTGAAGAACAGCTGAGCATCATGGAAACCTCCCATGCCGAGTCTGTGGGCAAAATTAGTGCTGCCATGATGAGACAAAATCTTCTAGCTCGACTATCACCAGACCTCACTAAGGAGCAACAGAAGAAGCTACTTGCCATTCTTCAAGAGTTCTCTGAATGCTTCAATCCACAGGTGAAGAGCAAATTAGACAAATCGATGGAGAAGCACCGGATTAGCACGGAAGACCATCAACCAATAAGCCAGAGAGCATACCGTGTGTCAGCAATGGAATGTTGAATAATTCGCAACAAGGTAGAGAAAATGAAGAAGAATGACATCATTCAGCCTTTGCAGAGCCCTTGGTCATCACCAGTGGTCCTCGTCAGGAAGAAGGATGGCAGTTGGCACTTTTGTGTTGATTACAGGAAGCTTACTAAGATAACTAAAAAGGACGCATACCCTCTTCCACGAATTGACGATACACTAGATTGTCTGAAGGGGGCTAAGTTTTTCTCAACCATGGACATGTACTCGGGATTCTGGCATATTGAAGTAGATGAGGCTGATCGGGAGAAAACTGCATTCATCACCCCTGAGGGCCTGTATGAGTTTAAGGTAATGTCGTTTGGTTTATGTAGTGCACCAGCAACTTTTGAACAGATGATGGATAATCTTCTAAGTCATCTGAAGTGGAAGATGTGTCTTTGTTATTTAGATGACATTACAGTGTTCTCAGAGACATTTGATGAACACATAAAAAGACTGAGGGCCATTCTTAAGTGTCTCCAACAAGGTGGACTGAATCTTAATCCAAGAAAGTGTCTCTTTGGAGCAAAAGAAATCGAAACACTTGGACACCTTGTGTCAAACGAAGGTGTGCTGCCAGACCCAGAAAAGGTGAGATATATAACGGAATTTCTTATTCCTAAAAGTATTAGAGATGTGAGAAGCTTCCTTGGGTTATGTTCTTATACCGTTGTTTTATCAAAGACTTTTGTGTCAAGGCCAGGTCACTCCAAGAGTTGTTAAAAGCTGATGCTAAATTTATCTATGGTGGTGCTCAACAAGATTCTTTTGATGTGCTGTGAAAAGCTCTGATGACTGACCCTGTACTTGGTCTGTGTGATGAGAGAGCACCTACAGAACTACACACAGTTGCCAGCAGGTATGGGATCGGTGCTGTTCTGCTGCAAATTATGGATGGAAAAGAGAAGGTTATAGCCTATGCTTCTAGGACACTTACAAAAGCCGAGAAAAACTACTCAGCTGCAGAAAGAGAATGTCTTGCTGTGATCTGGGCCATGTGCAAGTTTCGGCAGTATCTCTATGGAAGGCCATTCACAGTTGTTACAGACAATCATTCACTTTGTTGGTTGACAGGTCTTAAGGATCCAACAGGATGAGTTGCCAGATGGGCACTACGTCTTCAAGAGTATGATATTACCATAGTGTACAAAAGTGGAAGAAAACAACAGGATGCTGACTGTCTCTCAAGAAACCCTGAGGAAGACCATCAAGACTCAGGACTTTGATGAAGATAGTGACTGTCTCGCTGCACTCTAGGATCTCTCAGCTGAGCAGAAGGAGGACGCCAAGGTATCTCAAATTATGCTTGCCTTAAATTGGTCAGAGGATGTGAAAGGACAATTTAATGCCGTTAATGGATTACTTTGCAAGAAAAACTTTGATTCCTCTTGAGGCTACCAGTGATTCCTAAACACATGGGCTTAGATGTTCTACAGATATTCCCTGACACACCTGAGGCTGGGCATGTAGGTTTATTAAGACATATGATAGGATCCGCAAGAGATTTTTCTGGCCAGGTTTCTTTAGGAGAGTCCATCACTATGTGTCGGACTGTTGAGTGTGCCAGAGGAGAATGGCAGTTCCTCAGGAACCACCTGGCCGACTCATACCAAACAAACATCTACGAACAAACGGAGGGAGTCGCCATGGGTAGCCCACTCTCACCGGTGGTAGCGAATTTGTACATGGAGAACTTCGAGGAGGAAGCCCTGTCGTCATCCGTATGGAAACCTACTTGCTTTTTCCGTTACGTGGACGACACGTTCGTCATCTGGCCACATGGTATGGATAAACTCCTTGACTTCCTTACACATCTAAACTCCATACACCCCAACATCAAATTCACTATGGAGACTGAAACAGAGGGTAAATTACCTTTCCTTGAAGTCTTGGTCAAGAGAAGGGCTGACGGCACCCTAGGTCATGGGGTGTATCGGAAGACTACGCACACTGATCTGTATTTGCACACAGACAGCTGCCACCACCCTTCACGGAGGAATGGGGTACTTAAAACTCTAGTACATAAGGGCGCGCACTATCTCTGACGCAGAGTGTCTACCCCAGGAATTGGAACATCTGAGAACTGTATTTTGAAAAAATGGGTACTCAGAGTGGCAGATTCAACGTGCTCTCCGCCCAACCACTGCAGCACAACCTCTTGAGATGGATGAAGTCACGAGGGAGGAGGTAGGCACTGCATTTATTCCTTACGCAGGCGCACTCTCGGGGAAAATCGCTCGCATTCTGAAGAAACACCGGGTCGGAACTGTGTTTTGTCCTCCAAATAAAACTCGTGCACTGGTGGGGAGTGCCAAAGATGACCTCGGTTTGAGGAAGGCCGGCGTGTACCAGATTCCGTGTCAGTGTGGCAAGTCGTATATTGGTCAGACGATGCGTACCGTCGAGGATCGATGCCGTGCACACCAGAGGCACACTCGTCTGATGTATCCGAGCAAGTCGGCGGTCGCTGAACATTGTTTGTCGGAAAATCATGCCATGGAATATGACCGCACGAGGATTCTGGTACAGACGTCGAGATATTGGGACAGCGTTGTTAGAGAGGCCATCGAAATTCGCACCAATGATGACCTCATAAACCGTGACTGTGGCTATAATCTTAGCAAGGCTTGGGAACAAGCGATCGGGTTAATCAAGAGTAAATCGAGCAAACGTATAGTTGTGACGACCACGGCGGACAGAGCCATCACTCCGACGTCATCTCAGACGCCGTCGCAATCTGTTCCACTGCGCGAACATGGCGCGGGCCGCGGACAGCGGAGGGAGCGCGCCGCGGGCGGAGGGTATTTAAATCGGCCGCTGCCGCAACCGAACCCAGTTCCCTCTGAGCAGCCATAGCGTACGGATCTCCGTGCCGGCATGTTTACAGGAGCTCAGTCCATCAGTTCACCTGATGATGGCGACATGTAGATCGCATAAATATTGTGCCCGTTGGACACTGTAGACCGGCAGCACACCCGTGGATATTTTGACATCATCATCTTTGTTTTTAGATGTATATATACTGTGTGTGTTCTGGCCAGAGACAGTTCGCTCCGCGCTCTTGTATGTGCAAGTGGTGAATAAACCTTCGTTAAGTGAAGTTAGTGTTCGTCATTCATTTAATTACACCTTCTTCTATGTGACAGTCTAAATGAATAAGATTCTCCAAAGTTTGAAGGATTTTAGAATCTCACTAAAATTAGTGAGGTGGACCAAAATGACAATGAAAGCAACAGTTTGCAAGGTTGGAATAGAGCTCAATGGTGTTATGAGGGGAGGAGGCTGGAGCAGGGATATGTGGTGTCAGTGCTGCTCTTTACCTTAGCACTAGAGAAGGTAATTCAACAAATGACAACAAACCCAGAGGGAACAATATTTAACCAGCATGTCCAGGTGGCGGCACACACTGATTAATTGCAAGGAATATCAGAGCTTTGAAGTGTAGTTGTCCTGCAATGGAGGCAGCACCATGGAAGTTGGGACTGAAAGTGATTATAGGTAAAACAAAGTGTATGATGGTGGGAGATATTGGTGGGGTAGAGGAGAGACATCAGTAAAAGTAAATGGGAAAGAGTACCAAAGAGTGAAAAAGTTGAAATATCTAAGTTCTATAGTAACAGAAGAGATAGCACAGCAGCAGAAACTCAAAAAAGGATAGAAAGTGGAAACCAGTGCTATTATTCCTTGAGGATATATTCAAGGCAAGAAATGTTAGTGGGAATACAAAAATCAAAATATATTTGACTGTATTATGACTTATAGTAATGTATGGATCACAAGGCTGGTTGATTATTGGAAAGGAGGGAGACTGGTTATTAACGTGGGAGAGGAAGATTTTGAGAAAAATATGTGGAGTAGTGAGAACAGATGAATATTGTATTGAAAATCTAGCAAGGAGGAGTAAGATGGACTGGTCACTTATGAAGAATGCTAGAAACTCAGTGTTAAGAAAGTGTCTGTAGGAAAGCCCAAAGAGAGAAGGGAAAGATGATGATAACACAGAAAAAGGTGGCTTGAAGATATGGAGAAGTATCTCAAAGCTATGGGAGTCAGGAGTTGAGAAGGCAAGTTGTGGACAGAGAGGAATGGAGGTAGGTGATAAAGGATGCCAAGATTCTGCAAGGACTGTCATGCCGACGAGTTGAGTTGATTCAAAATATGTGCCATCATATCTCTACTCGTATGCAGGTATAAACAGAATTTCATTTCAGTTAGTGGCAAGGCAGGGAGTGAATTGGACCTTCGGTAAGTTTTGTGAAAGTAGATAGGTACAGATTTCTTATTTATTAAGAAAATAATTGATTTAAATGCATGTTCATGTGGCAATAATATGTTATTGTGGGATTCTGTGTTACAAAATTTTAGAAAAAAAAAAGCAGACTGGTCAGGCTCTGTTCTTCTTCTTCTTCTTCTTCTCCTTCTTCTTCTTCTTCTTCTTAATATCTGTCTTATGACAGGTGTCAACTGAAGGCTCACTTATAATGTTCTGAACATCTTCCTTTGTCTGTTTGTATGTTCATCAATGTATAATCTTGTCCATCATTCCAATTCTTTTCCTTTCTCTTCCACCCATTCCTTCCATTTTTGCCTCTATAATTCTTTGTTGTAGACAATTCATATGCAGTATACGTCCCAGCCAGGGTTTTTCTCTTTCTGACCTCTGCTAAATAATCTTATTTCTTCTTCTGTTTTCTTCATTACTTCTTCATTCCTAAGTCTTTCTGTCCACTTCACCTTAAGGATTCTTCATAGCTACATTTCTAAACATTATAAATATCTTTCTTCTTCCTTTTTTATGGTTCATGATTCACTATCCCCATGCTCAAGACATAAAATTTAGCAGATCTTATCCTCAGCTCAATTAGAATTCTTCTGTTGGAAATTGGTTCACATTTTTAAATGCCTTCTGACCAATATATATCATCCTCATTTCTTCTTCTACATGTCATTAAACTTACCAGGTACAGAAATAATATTATCTCTCTCTTCTGTCTACAGATATGTTAACTGATCCTTCCTTATAGCCTGTCCCCTTCACTTTTGTCTTTCCTATTTTTATCTTTCCTATTTTTATCTTCATTCCATACCCCTAACCCTTTCTTGCAGTACCCAAAAACATGTGCTTTAGCTCCTCTTCTGATTCCATCAGTGTGTTACTTCATCATCTTGATATCTTACAGTCCGTATCCCTTTTCCTCCAATTACAGTGCCTCCTGTCCTCTTTGGCCTTACCTATTGGTTCTTATTCAAGTATGTCAATCTTATTCAGTTTTCAAGGCTCAACACCTTTACTGTTTGCTGATTTGTTACCTTTACTCCTTACATTATTTTCTTTGCACCAGACATATTCACTATCATTTTTATATTCAGTTTTGTTTTTTGAGTATAATCCTATCACCAGGCTTAAGTATTATACACTTGCGTTCTAACATTTGAAATATGGAATTACCTCATAAAAAATTATTTTAAATATTCCAACATATTAATTTTTACGTGATTTCAGGTTTTTGGCACAACACAAGTATCATTTAAAGACTTACCACTTCTGGAAGTGAGACTGCGTGATGCAGTTCCTGAGGCATTCGAAATGGTCTTAAATTACATATACACAGATAGAATTGATCCAACCAAGAAAAGTGAGTAGATGTAAATAACAAAAATCTTAACTGTTGTGAATACCAATGATTGATCTGTGATAAATAAGGACAAAAGCATTTGCAGTACATCATGAACATCTGTCATTCGTGTGTTTGGTGGTATGGTGGTTATTTTATGCTTTATGTAAAATATGAGTTTGCTTATCAAATGCAATACAAAGCATTACTGTTGCACCTTTATGATATGACAAATCGGAAACAGATGAATACACTTCAAAGAAAATAAAAGTACTGGCATGTCATCTTGTGGTCTCCAGCATAAAGGTTGGTTTGATTCAACTCTCCATGTTAATCTGTCTTTGCAAGTGTCTTCAGTACTGTATAACTATTGAAACCTACATCCACTGGAATCTGTTAATAAATGGCAAATTTTGGTTTCACTCTGTAATTCCCCTCTTATTTCCTTCTCTCCTTTAACCCCCTCTCCATGGTGTACTTTATCCCGCCTCTATGTCCTTCACCACCCACTATGACCACTCCCCCCCCTCTATGTCCTTTAACACACACTCTCCCCCCTCTCCCTCCCTCCCCCTCCATCCCTCCCTCCCCCTCCATCCCTCCCTCCCCCTCCATCCCTCCCTCCCCCTCCATCCCTCCCTCCCCCTCCATCCCTCCCTCCCCCTCCATCCCTCCCTCCCCCTCCATCCCTCCCTCCCCCTCCATCCCTCCCTCCCCCTCCATCCCTCCCTCCCCCTCCATCCCTCCCTCCCCCTCCATCCCTCCCTCCCCCTCCATCCCTCCCTCCCCCTCCATCCCTCCCTCCCCCTCCATCCCTCCCTCCCCCTCCATCCCTCCCTCCCCCTCCATCCCTCCCTCCCTCCCTCCTTTTAGCTATCTCTCTCTCTCCTTTCACCCTCCTCTCTTTTCCATCACTCCTCCTCATCCTCCTCCTCCTCCTCCTCCTCCTCCTCCTCCATTCCTTCCACATCCACCTCCATTCTTCCCTCCTCCTCCTCCTCCTCCTCCTCCTCCTCCTCCTCCTCCACGTCCACCTCCACATCCTTTCTCCCTGCTCCTCCTCTCCCGCCCGGCTCCTCCTCTCCCGCCCGGCTCCTCCTCTCCCGCCCGGCTGCTCCTCTCCCGCCCCTTCCCCCTTCCCCTCTCCTGACTCTCTTCCCCATGCCGGCCCCGCACTTGCCCCCCCCCCCATGCCCCCCAGCTCTTTCTCCCCTCCCCCTTGATGCCAGTTCCCATGCCCCCTACTCTTTTTCTGCATATACGCATGAAGTACATTATCCAGACAAAATTAAATAGTAAAAGTTTGCTATCTGCAACATCTGTGGCAATCCTATTTTTTCCCAAGAATTGTGCATATTGTCAGCTGTATCATACTTATTTGCTGGCTGTGTTCTTTGGAAGTGAGCTTATAATCAGATCAGTGGATGTTTATTTACACACATTTCTTGTCAGCTTTACTGCTTAAAACTGAAAAAAAGAATCCTAAATAAGTCTGTTATGTTGTATGACTGCTTACTTTTCTTTTTCATTTTGCAGTTGAGGATCCAGTTTGCAACAGAGTTGTTTTGTTGATGATGGACGTGTACAGACTTGCAGTGCAGGTAAACACTTCAACAACTATGTTCATGGCACTATTTTTAAGATGCTATGCTACTTAACCTTTTCATAAATTCTTTGTAGCATTAATATATTAGTGTCCTGAGTATCAGAAAGATTAAGTTACAGAATTATTTTAAAAAATACATGGTTCAAAAATGAAAATGTATGTGTGTCAGATCTAATATATTGTCTTTACACTGCCATTACAAATACTTAGGCAGGAGAAGACTGAAATAAACATGTCATGCATGATGTGTTATCCTGTTTGTCTCGATTTTAGAGTGACGTAATTGCCTCAAAGCCTAATCATTCTCTCATCCCTTTTTCATGTGCACAAATTTATTTTTATTTACACTGCAAGAAATGAAGAACAAGACTATCCAGAAATGGAAATGTTTAATATAATGGATCTTGTCACACTTGATATTTATCTTAAAACTTCAGTCAAAAATTTTTTGTGCAGAAAATCATTATTAAGTTTCATATAAGTGTGGAGCAGTTTATTTCCTATCTTTTCCCAGAGTTCACTCTATGCTTTGCGCCTCGTATGGGAAAACTGCATTCTCATCTATTAAAATTATTTAGCTTTCAGAGTTGAAGTATCTGTCCCCAAACACAAATGACCTGTTTAACTAAAAAACTTCCTGTGTGTGTAAATGCTTTGGGCATCTCTGAGAAAGATCTTCAGATATCATGTATCAATACTGTAAGTTATGCTGGCAGCTTGAATATAAAAATGACATTTTAAATTTCACAGTTTCATGGACAGTAGAAATTAATGGATAGCAAGTTCATGTAAATTTATAGCCATCCACAATAAGTGGTACACTAATATAAAATTTACTCTTACAGTGATAACAAAATTAAGTAACTAATACTGGCTGCAGTAACTCTGTAGTCTAGGTTCTTGACCAGGGTAGATAGGGTTCTAAAATGCTTCAGATTTTGGTCAAAGGCTTTGCATGTGCTGCAGACAAGCCTGTCTTTGTGCAGCTGATAGGTTACAGCTACGTTTGGCTGCAGTTACAAGAGGTGTCTGACTCGAGTAAGCACTGACTGGCATAAACTACAAACTAATTGAGCCAGCTGCTGACTTCAGTAAAGATTTAACTAGGCAGAATCAGCTGGATCTTCAGAGTAGAATATAGAATAGCTCTCTCCAATTGGCGTTTGTAGGTTGGGCTCTTCAGAGTTGTCACAATGCCTAGGTATCATTTCTTTGCAGTGGGTGTGAATTTTCACCAATTATAGACACTATTGCAATGTATAAACTTTGTTTTCCCCTCATAGTTTTACTCTTTCTTTCCCACAGTCATCCAGACAACTTTAGTGGTGGCCAAACCGAAGTCCCATTTATTTCTTTCATTTTGATTTGGTGTTAAAGTTGAGTCATCTCCTCATGGTTAACCTGGTTTGTGGATGTTATGAGGCAGGGATGCTTGCTTGTGTTTAGCCTGTAAGTTTTAAACTGGCTGTTGTGATTGCAGTTCTGTGTTCTCTGCCATCCACCTGAATTCAGAGTGTAAGTTGTCATCTAGTTGTGAAGCTCTTCCCTCATTTGCTGATAGGAATTGAGCCTAATAGCTTGTTTGGGCAGTTGCATGCAATTTAATTGCAACAGGATTTGATGAAGCCTTCATAATGCAAATAGGGTGCTCTGGGCATTGGTGGGGTGTTTTTGGATTGTTGTAAGAGTCTGCATCAGGCATAGTCAGTTCACTACATAGCTTCTAATCACATTGTTTGCTACCAAAAACATTGTACGGATTGTCATTTCAAGCCCCATACATTATTTCACACTTGTACAGTTCACAAACAGCTTATCACGTCTCCGTCATGAGAACATAGTTTTTCATGGTGACATTCTGGGATAATGTTTCCCAGGTTTCTTGCCATGTCAGGTTTGTTTGTCTAGTCAAGTTTTCAGTAACTCTGTCATTATAAGCTATACAAATAGGTCACGTGGAACTTTGTTATATAGTTAGCTGCATTGTCATTGAAATATCACTAGATAACAGAAATTCCGTATTTTGCTAAAGCTTATGTTGAGGTCAGTGATGGAAGAACATTATCAATGATGCTGATTCTGTTAAATTGTGGATAAATCAACCTCTGTAGCCTTTCAGCATTGAGCACCCATTTTCATTGTTTAATTTAGCCAACTACATACAAGAGCACTACATAGCCTATTAGTATGACAGTTAACTTGTAATGGTAATAGAGGGAGCACTGAAAGCTCTAGTATATAAAGAAATCTGACATGGTAAGAAAATGACAAACATGTATCCACCCTATCCTAATGTTTCACATAATCACTGATAGTTTGCTGTAAACACTACAATAAATTCCTACCTCGATCAAAGTTAAAATTTTTAGTTCATAACAATGGATCATGATACAGCGGCATTACTAAATATGTACACATTACAATACATTTGAAGCATGGAACATGGAACAAAGACAAATGTGTGTTGTAATCTATACTGTCCTTATAATGAGAAACACATTTTAACATTAAAAGTTGCATTTGCTTTTGTGCTGGTGATGCTGTAAACTTCATCATATTGGCATGGCATTTTCATGGGAAATCAGGCAACAAATGTGAGGAGATTCAACATAAGTAGCAGAACAGTCATGAAAAGGGGAGCAGCTTGATTGATGAACGCCATTGGCATCTTTGTATGGGACATGGAGCTTTGCATTCTTTGATCGTTTACACAAGATAACAAAACTCAGATCACAAGTATCGTAACAGAGGAAACATTAAGGAAAGGAAACAGATTTTCAAAAAAGTTGGTATCTGTCAATTGTGCTACAATGTTGCCACATCAGTTTTCATTTTGTTAAAGGTGGCACGTAAACATGACAGGTCACTTCAGAAGTGGTGAAATGCTGTTCGTGTGATGCAGAGCAGTGTTGCAAGCTGCTGCCACCAGGTGTGGCAGTAACACAAGATGGTCTTTCCACAGCTGATATCAAGTGTCCAATGAGTGAAATGCAGCAGGCAGTGCATTTTTAGTCCTAAATTTACACTCATGTCTTAACCTAACATCGACCTTGTTATGTGCAATGTGTCTGAGAAGGTGTTAGTCAATGACTTGCAACAGAACTCGGGACAGAAAATTTCAGTTTCAGCACTAAAAGGGAGCTGTAACTTTTCACTTTCTTTAGTTACCTGAAACTGTCCTCGTGTTGACTGGATAAATTGGTATGATACCAACTGTTGAGCAGTCCTAGTTGACACACTGTTACAGATTATAGGTGACACAGGCAGATTTAAAATGAAAACAGAATGATAGCAACAAAAAATAAGAGGAAATAAAAGTCAATATCATGATGAAAATGATGCAGCAAAAGATTAAAAATAAAAATTTACATTTAAACCAATTAATTGAAAATAATAATCAATCCTTTTGATAAAGATTTACAAAAAGAAGGTTGCATCACCAGACAGGATACGTACCCGCAACCTTATGCACATCAAGGCTGTAACTTAATCACTGCACCACAGCACCACAACATGTTATGGTGTTATATGGATTCCTTTACAGAATCAGTCACTATGATGATTTGCTGCTTTGAAAAATTTTGACCTTGTGCAGTATCATATGACGCTTACCTACTGTAGGCTGATCTCTGTGATGATGATGATGATGATGATGATGATGAAATATGTGATTCCAATTCTAGAAATGCAAAATAAAAGGGCCAGACTCAGGATTCAGGATCCAAACACACAAAGAAAAATGACAGACAAGCGGTTGGAAATAAACTGACCATTTGTTGTAGCAGTTTGGTAATGGGCAAACAGTTCAGGCAGGATGTTGAGTGCTCTGATTGGAGGTAGATGGCTCCGATGTGTGTCAAATAACAAGTAATTTTAATGAGACTGTAGCAACATGACTTGTAATGCAACTAAATACTCAAACGTTCACAGCCTGTTGGGTAGGAATGTCATTGATATAGGTGAGGTGGGCATTTATGTGCTATGTTAATGTCTGCAGGTACAGAGACGGTATGTGTAATGTGTCTGCAAACATAGAGCTATGCAGAAGGAATTGTAATGTGAAGATGAACAAACAATTCACAGGCAGATGTTATTTTGTGCCCCCATACACAACTTGCACTAGGCTGAGAGAACAAACAATTAACTTGTTTTTGCTCGCTTCATTCTCCAATGTCTTATTATGGTGGAACACTAGCTAAAGATAGAGCACCAGAATTGGATAATCAGTGCTTAGAATATACCATTATATGGAATAGCAGCTTATGCAGTATACATTATCGTGCGGGATATTTGTGTGATACCATCCCTTTGCACATTAAGACTGTAAAGATTGAATTAAACCCATTAGAATGTGAATGAGATGGATATTGTACTTATACTATCTGTCGTAAAAATCTATATTTTAGACTTTCCTCTCAAACCTTTTTGTCCATTTGGAGGCTTGTACTTTATGGTCAGTGTACAATTTGTTGAGAGACACTGAGCATCCAGAAACGCAATCCTTGCACTTTTATGTACTTTTGGCACAAAAAAAATTCCATTCACTCCTGTAGAACTGTAGTCTCTATTAATCGTACTTGCATTCACCACTTGCTTCAATATAGAAAAATGCCATGTTGCTATGACTCAAACTTTACACTCACAAAATACTAAAATAAGTGCTGCAGTGGTGGTGCACAGAGATATTCCATTATAGAATCACATTCAGTAGGTGTATAAAGAGAAAGAAAACACTGTGGCAGCACCTGCATAGCTGTTGGATCTAGAACTATGCACAGTAGTATTCCTTTCAGACTGCATTGTCTACATTACACTGTTCCAACTCACATGCCCGTGGGTAGGCAAATTTGTGACATGCAGGCAGTCTTTCAGCCGGGCTGTTTTATAGGTGATTGTTCTCCACTGACCACGCACTTTGGGTGGGAATGACCAAGCACGTTGATCATGTGCACCCTCTCCAGGGGATTCACTTCTCTTATCTCTTTCGCATGTGCTTGCCCACCATGGGACAGCCACCCGTATAGCATTACTTCCCTCTCAGTGCTGCAAGTCTATCCTGCTGTTCTCTTTTCCTATGCCTCAATCCTAGCAAGGTAGCAGTTCCATTATTTGGTGGGGGCAGGAGGGAGGGGGTGGGGGGTGTTTCAGGTGCATGCTCTTTGGAAGCCCCTGACCACAAAGGGATCATACTGTTGGTGGATGAGCTGGAAACTCCCCACGCAAGCCAAGGAGTATATGTCCTTCATGTGTGGGTCACAGGGACGCCGGATAACAGTTTACAGGCCAGATAACCATTGCTGTGGCACCTGTGGGGAGAGCCCTCATTCAGAGTAGGTGGTGCCACAGCAGAAGATTCACACAGGAAATGAATTATACTTCCTTCTGCTGGTGGCTGCATGGCTCCAGCAGTTTCTTCAGATGGGAAAGAGATGTATGCCACCATGATATTTCCTCCCTGGCTTCTCCATGGGAAGAGCGCAAGCCAGATGTCTGAATGCGAAACACAGTATCCAATACTTTGTTTGTACTTGGGCTGATGGGAATACTTTTACTGCAATGAAACCATTATTTTTTTGGAAAACATCAAAGACATTTGGGGAAGGTGAGTTCTGAGAAAAATGCAAAATGGTTCGTTATTAATTAAAACTTCCTCTGCTGGCCAATCTGCAGCTCTTCAGGCATGTGATCATGTATGTGACACATCTGTGACCACTGCACCACACAAAACTTTGAACATTGTCCAAGAAATCTTGTTCCACAGAGAGTTCACACTCCAAACAGATGAGCAGCAGCTCTGAACTAAGCTTCACTGGCAAGGCATACATTTTATCAGACATGTGCAGAAAGGGCCCAGGGATGATTGTATGGTTGTAGGCAGCTTTATCTTAGCCTTTGAAGGGAATGTTGGCCCAGAGAAACTTAATGTCATGGTGTACAGGTAGGATGTGAAACCTTATGTCCCACCACCTATGGGATGCTTCATGTTGACCCAGAGAAAGTTAAGGAGAAAGTTAAGGTCATGGTGTACAGGTAGGATGTGAAACCTTACGTCCCACCACCTATGGGATGCTTCATATGGTTTTACATTGGACCTAAATCATCTCGCTACACGGCAGACCCAGAATATCACTTCCAGGGAAGATCACTTCATGAAGGTAGTCCTTGGAAACATCCATCTTTTTGTGTCAACAAGGCAGAACATCACACTTGTTTGCCAGTCTGCCACTTTACAAGAAAGAGGTGACTCTATTGACTGCCTGTCTTATGCAAAAGCATAGAAGAGATATGAATGCCTACCTTTTGTGATTATGATGACCATTGCATTAATGTCATGACTATTGCACCCCCCTCCCCCTCCAAGAAATCAACTACATAATCAAAATCACACCCTCCTCTCATCACGTGGTTTCTGTGGTGCTTTCTTTGAGAACCACTTCCTGCACCAGGCTAGAGAAGCATTTTCATTCCTTGGTGTGTGCTGGTGACAGGGCTTCCTCTCAGGATCCCTTCCCCCAGCAACCCTCAGACTGGAGGCCTGACGTCAAATACTAGCTGAAGGAGCCCCAGCTTGTGGATCCCCATGCTGTCCATTCTTCATTTGCCCCCATGCTCAATGCAGGTACCCCCTTGAACGAAGCTTTCCCTCAAAAGATTATGAAGAAGAAGAAGAAGAGGAGGAGGAGGGAGAAGAAGAAGATGATCTGTGACAAGAGTCCTCCAGTTCCCCCAGACATCAAATCCCCTCATGCAGTCAGATTCTTAGCTGATATTTGTGGATGTGGTTCCATCACAAGCAGTGACCCTGTGGTGTGGCCAGTCCTTCTGGCCCCTTCACACCTAACCTGGCTATCAGTCACATGATCATTCAGTGGAATTCTAGTGGGTATTATCATCACCTGCCAAAACACCACCAACTTATTTCCTCTTCTGCAGTTTGCATTGCTTTCCAAGAAATGCACTTTGATACTATTCTCCAACACTCCATGGTTATTGTGTGTTGTGCTGGAACTATGCTGGTCCCGGGTGGGCATCTGAAGGGTCTGTAGTTTGATTTTTTCAGATGTCATCAGTGAATGGAGTCCCTTTCATACCTCGTTGGAGGCAATAGCTGTGCAGGTGCACGTAACCTCAGTGATTACCGTTTGCAGTGATTACCTACCTCCAGACAGGCCACTTAATTACGTTGAATCGATCAAATTAACCCAACAATCCCTCCCCTCCTCCCTCCTCTCCCTTTTTTCCTGCTTGTGGACTTAATACACACCACCCCCTGTAGGGGAGTACCACTTCATTTGGTAGGAACCTTCTAATTGATGAGCTTGTCACAGACTGTGATCCATGCCACCTCAACAATGGTTCTCAAACCCACTTCAGTGCCACCTTTTCGGCTTTCGATCTAATGATCTCTTCCGCTAATCTTGTGGCTTTGCTACATTGGTCGCTACACAGTGACCTTTGCGACAGTGACCTCTTTTGGGCGACCCTATTGTTTCCTTGCCACCCCCCCCCCCTCCCCCCCCCCCTCCCACACACACACACACTCTTCACATCAGGCCTTTGTATGCCTCTGCTGTTACATGTTAAGTTTGCTGCCCCTCTGTTGGATAGTACTGATGAGGTTGTGCGAGGCATCTCAGATGCAATCATTCACACTGCTGGAACTGCCATTTCCCTTTCTATAGCTTCCGTCTGCCATCAATCGATGCTGCGGTGGATTAAAGACATTGTAATAGCTGTATAAGATTGCCAGTGAGCCCTGCAATGGTTCAAATGACACGCCTTGCCAACCAACTTGATCATTTTTAAGTGACTTCTTGCTAAAGGTCACACCCACAGTAAGAAGGAACACTGGCAGTGCTATGTCTCCTCCCTGGGGACACATTTCTCTCCATCTCAGGTGTGAGCCAAGCTCTGTGGTCTTACAGGCCACCGACAACTGTCAGCTGTTCTGGGTCTTGTTCTACAAGTTGTTTTTTTTTACCAGTTCATCAGTTCTTGCAGGACACCTTGTGACCCACTCTGTGAAAGCATCGGTGTCCTCTTCCTAAGTTGAAGGCATCCCTGTATGTTTCACTCCCTCACCAAGTTAAAACCTGTAATGAACCCTTCACTGACTGGCAACTTCAGTCTCATTCAATTCAGCCAGATGATCTATCACCTAAATATTCCCCAAAGGCAACATCTCCTCTGGGTTTTCAACTGTCTTTGCCTCTAAGGTGCCATCCCTTCATGATGGAGATATAGCGTAACTGGCCCTATCCTTAAGCCAGGCAAGAACTCAACATCTCTAAACAGTTACCGAATGATTAGTCTGACTACATACTCTGTAAGCTCCTTGAAAGGATGGTTTCCCACAGATGATGCCAGTTTTTGAATCTTGGATGAAAGACATGATGAGTAGTATTTGTTTGAGCTGATTCCAGCTACACACTGCAAAATGAAATTGCAAATATCTGCCAAAATACTATAGAAAATGCAGCTGATGACTCTTCAGATGGTCACCTTGTACACAGTAAGTGCATGTTACAGATGCATTTAAATATGATATCTGAGGTATTAAGAGTCCTTTTATATTAGCCGCTATGGCCTGACCACTAGTTACAAGCTTTCATCCCATGACAATAGTGTCCAACACAACCAAGAATTGTGATGGTTCAGCATTTGACAACTATAGCACATTTAAGTAACAACTTGTGTACCACACAGATAAGACAGATAATGGACCCTATGGTGATAACATATACTTGATTATAATTAGACTTCAAATATCCATGGAGTTTTTTTTTAGATCTACTCAGTTTTAACATGATTAAGATACACACAACATGTAAGTATTATTATATTTCTACTGTATATAGTAGAGGGAAACATTCCACGTGGGAAAAATATATTTAAAAACAAAGATGATGTGACTTACCAAACAAAAGCGCTGGCAGGTTGATAGACACACAGACAAACACAAACATACGAGGTGCGGCTAGAAAAAAACCGGACTGATGCTGGAAAAAACATTTATTTACAATTATTTACAATTTCATGTTATCTCCTTCAATGTACTCTCCTCCTCGGTCTCTACACCGCTCCATACGAATTTTCCACTGTTCATAGCAATGCTGCAGATCATTTTCGGTAAGTCCATACATTACTTCCGTCGCTTTTTCTTTTACTGCTTCAACAGTCTCAAATCTAGTTCCTTTCAAAGCTGACTTGACTTTAGGGAAAAGAAAAGAGTCACAGGGGGCCAAATCAGGTGAGTAGGGTGGATGATCTAAGATGGGAATGTTGTGTTTTGCATTGTCTTGGTGAAGGATCCATGACTTTTTTCTCCACAAATCGTTCCGTTTTCTCCGTACTCGCTCATGTAGGGTAGCTAGGACGCTAATGTAATAATGCTGATAAACTGTTTGTCCCTCTGGTACCCAATCAATGTGCACAATCCCTTTAATGTCAAAAAAAACAATCATCATTGCCTTGAATTTCGATTTTGACATTCGTGCTTTTTTTTGTCGTGGAGAACCAGGAGTTTTCCAATGCATCGATTGGCGTTTAGTTTCGGGATCGTAAGTAAAAAACCACGATTCATCGCAAGTAATAACATTTTGTAAGAAGGTGGGATCACTTTCAATGTTTTCGAGGATGTCAGAACAAATCATTCTTCGGCGTTCCTTCTGTTCAATTGTGAGACACTTTGGAACCATTTTTGAACACACTTTGTTCATGTTGAAACTTTCATGAAGAATCTGCCTAACACTTTCCT
Source organism: Schistocerca americana (assembly GCF_021461395.2). NCBI lineage: Eukaryota > Metazoa > Arthropoda > Insecta > Orthoptera > Acrididae > Schistocerca > Schistocerca americana. The sequence goes on along the minus strand of NC_060126.1, from coordinate 394,351,946 downwards.
TGTCAACTCCTGTTAACTCAGACACTGCTCTGATTGTTCAACGGCGATCTTGTCGAACAAGTTTACCGATTTTTTCAATGTTTGCATCAGTTTTTGCTGACAATGGTCTGCCAGTGCGAGTGTCATCACTGGTGTCTTCACGGCCATCTTTAAATCGTTTAAACCACTCAAACACTTGTGTTCGCGATAAACAATCATCGCCGTACACTTGTTGTAACATTACAAACGTTTCACTTGCAGATTTTCCTAGTTTGAAACAAAATTTGATGTTAACACACTGTTCTTTCTGTACACTCAACATTTTCCGACGCACAGACAAAACGTCAACTACTTAAAACAGATGCCACGGGCAGACTGAGTGCAGGAGGCAGATGAAACTCGAGCAGTAGGCGGAGCGAGAGTCACATGACAGTCCACGCGACTTTCAGCCTTATTGCATTCGTTTTATTGTTTCACCAGTACTAGTCCGGTTTTTTTCTAGCCACACCTCGTACACACAAAAATTCAAGCTTTCGCAACCAACAGTTGCATCAGGAAAGAGGGAAGGAGAGGGAAAGACAAAAGGATGTGGGTGTTAAGGGAGAGGGTAAGGAGTCATTCCAATCCCGGGAGTGGAAAGGCTTACCCTAGGGGGAAAAAAGGACAGGTATACTCGCGCGCGCTCTCACACACACACACACACACACACACACACACACACACACACACACACACACAAGCAGGCATTTGTAAAGGCAAAGAGTTTGGGCAGAGATGTTGATCGAGGCGGAAGTACAGAGGCAAAGGTGTTCTTGAATGACAGGCTAATTATGAACAGTGACAACTTGAAATTAGCGGAGGTTGAGGCCTGGCGGGTAACAAGAAGAGAGTATATACTGAAGGGCAAGTTCCCATCTCCGGAGTTCTGACAGGTTGGTGTTAGTGGGAAGTATCCAGATAACCCGGACGGTGTAACACTGTGCCAAGATGTGCTGGCCGTGCACCAAGGCATGTTTAGCCACAGGGTGATCCTCATTACCAACAAACACTGTCTGCCTGTGTCCATTCATGCGAATGGACAGTTTGTTACTGGTCATTCCCACATAGAAAGCTTCACAGTGTGGGCAAGTCAGTTGGTGCTTTCACACGTGGCTCTGCCTTTGATCGTGTACACCTTCCGGGTTACAGGACTGGAGTAGGTGGTGGTGGTGGTGAGAGGGTGCATGGGACAGGTTTTACACCGGGGGCGGTTACAAGGGTAGGAGCCAGAGGGTAGGGAAGGTGGTTTGGGGATTTCATAGGGATGAACTAAGAGGTTACGAAGGTTAGGTGGATGGCGGAAAGACACTCTTGGTGGAGTGGGGAGGATTTCATGAAGGATGGATCTCATTTCAGGGCAGGATTTGAGGAAGTCGTATCCCTGCTGAAGAGCCGCATTCAGAGTCTGATCCAGTCCCAGAAAGTATCCTGTCACAAGTGGGGCACTTTTGGGGTTCTTCTGTGGGAGGTTCTGGGTTTGAGGGGATGAGGAAGTGGCTCTGGTTATTTGCTTCTGTACCAGGTTGGGAGGGTAGTTGCGGGATGCGAAAGCTGTCTTCAGGTTGTTGGTGTAATGGTTCAAGGAGCAGATTCGTTTGCCACGAAGACCTAGGCTCTAGGGAAGGGATCGTTTGATGTGGAATGGGTGGCAGCTGTCATAATGGAGGTACTGTTGCTTGTTGGTGGGTTTGGTGGGGACGAACGTGTGAAGCTGGCCATTGGACAGATGGAGGTCAATGTCAAGGAAAGTGGCATGGGATTTGGAGTAGGACCAAGTGAATCTGATGGAACCACAGGAGTTGAGGTTGGAGAGGAAATTCTGGAGTTCTTCCTCACTGTGAGTCCAAATCGTGAAGATGTCATCAATAAATCTGTACCAAACTTTGGGTTGGCAGGCCTGGGTAACCAAGAAGGCTTCCTCTAAGCAACCCATAAAAGATTGAAATATGCAAATGTCAAACCTCTTCATAAGAAAGGGGACAAGTGTGACTTAAATCATTATAGACCAATCTCATTGCTGACTTCATTTTCTAAAATATTCAGAAAAGTTATGTATTCAAGAGTAGTCTCACATTTAAGTGGAAATAATTTACTCAGCATGTCGCAGTTTGGATTCCGGAAGGTTTACTCGACTGAGAATGCTATCTACACATTTACCCATCAAACAGTACAAGCCCTAAATAACAAATTACCACCAGTTGGTATTTTTTTGTGATCTCTCCAAGGCATTTGACTATGTGTATCTTGTCACAATCTTAGAAAAACTCAGGTTTTATGGAATTGAAGGCTATATACACAACTGGTTTGAATCATACTTAATGAACAGAAAGCAAAAAGTTGTGCTGAATAGCACAAATAATGTTGGGAGGCTGGTAAATTCTAGTGAATGGGGAGTTATCACAAAGGGAGTCCCACAGGGTTCAATTTTGGGTCCTTTGCTGTTCCTTATTCATGTGAATGACCTCTCACTTAACATTCAACGGAACTAGTACTTTTTGCAAATGACATGAGTCTTATGATAAATCCCATTCCAGAAAAAGCCGCTGAAGATATTGTTAAGGATGTCTTTCAAAGAATTAATAAGTGATTCTCAGAAAATGGACTCTCCCTTAATTTTGAAAAAATTCACTATATCCAGTTCTGTACACCGAATAGAGTCATACCAACAATTGATGTAGCATATGAACAGGGCTCAGTTAACAGGATAGATTTCTCCAAATTTTTGGGTGTTCACATTGATGACAACTTGAACTGGAAGAAGCGTATTACTAAGCTTCTCAAACAATTAAGTTCAGCTTTTTCATTCTTCGTATTATCGCTAGTCTTGGTAATAAACAGAACAGCCTCCTAACTCACTTTGCATATTTCCACTCAATAATGTCTTATGGAATAGTTTTCTGGGCTAACTCACCACTTAGACACCAAGTATTGATTGCACAAAAAAGAGCAGTGAGAATAATTAGTGGGGTTCACCCAAGGACGTCATGTAGGCACCTTTTCAAGGAGTTAGGTATATTAACTGCACCATCAGAGTACATAGATTCGGTAATGAAATTCGTTACAAATGTGTTGTTGTTGTGGTCTTCAGTCCTGAGACTGGTTTGATGCAGCTCTCCATGCTACTCTATCCTGTACAAGCTTCTTCATCTCCCAGTACTTACTGCAACCTACATCCTTCTGAATCTGCGTAGTGTATTCATCTCTTGGTCTCCCTCTACGATTTTTACCCTCCACGCTGCCCTCCAATGCTAAATTTGTGATCCCCTGATGCCTCAGAACATGTCCTACCAACTGGTCCCTTCTTCTTGTCAAGTTGTGCCACAAACTCCTCTTCTCCCCAATTCTATTCAATACCTCCTCATTAGTTATGTGATCTACCGATCTAATCTTCAGCATTCTTCTGTAGCACCACATTTCGAAAGCTTCTATTCTCTTCTTGTCCAAACTATTTCTTGTCCATGTTTCACTTCCATACATGGCTACAATCCATACAAATACTTTCAGAAACAACTTCCTGACACTTAAATCTATACTAGATGTTAACAAATTTCTCTTCTTTAGAAACGCTTTCCTTGCCATTGCCAGTCTACATTTTATATCCTCTCTACATTGACCATCATCAGTTATTTTGCTCCCCAAATAGCAAAACTCCTTTACTACTTTCCTAATCTAATTCCCTCAGCATCACCCGACTTAATTCGACTACATTCCATTATCCTCGTTTTGCTTTTGTTGATGTTCATCTTATATCCTCCTTTCAAGACACTGTCCATTCCCTTCAGCTGCTCTTCCAAGTCCTTTGCTGTCTCTGACAGAATTACAATGTCATCGGCGAACCTCAAAGTTTTTATTTCTTCTCCATGGATTTTAATACCTACTCCAAATTTTTCTTTTGTTTCCTTTACTGCTTGCTCAATATACAAATTGAATAACATCGGGGAGAGGCTACAACCCTGTCTCACTCCCTTCCCAACCACTGCTTCCCTTTCATGCCCCTCGACTCCAATGACTGCCATCTGGTTTCTGTACAAATTGTAAATAACCTTTTGCTCCCTGTATTTTACCCCTGCCACCTTCAGAATTTGAAAGAGAGTATTCCAGTCAACATTGTCAAAAGCTATCTCTAAATCTACAAATGCTAGAAACGTAGGTTTGCCTTTCCTAAATCTAGATTCTAAGATAAGTTGTAGCGTCAATATTGTCTTACATGTTCCAGTATTTCTACAGAATCCAAACTGATCTTCCCTGTGTCGGCTTCTACCAGTTTTTTCCATTCATCTGTAAAGAATTTGCTTTAGTATTTTGCAGCCGTGACTTATTAAACTGATTGTTCGGTAATTTTCACATCTGTCAACACCTGTTTTCTTTGGGATTGGAATTATTATATTTATTCTTGAAGTATGAGGGTATTTTGCCTGCCTCATACATCTTGCTCACCAGACGGGAGAATTTTGTCAGGGCAGGCTCTCCCAAGGGTGTCACTAGCTGGTGGAATGTTGTCTACTCTTGGGGCCTTGTTTTGACTTAGGTCTTTTAGTGCTCTGTCAAACTCTTCATGCAGTATCATATCTCTCATTTCATCTTCATCTATGTGCTCTTCCATTTTCGTTCTGTTGTCCTCAAGTACATCACCCTTGTCTCTATATACTCCTTCCACCTTCTTGCTTTCTCTTCTCTTCTTTTCTTAGAACTGGGTATCCATCTGACCTCTTGATATTCATACAAGTGGTTCTCTTTTCTCCAAAGGTCTCTTTAATTTTCCTGTAGGCAGTGTCTATCTTACCCCTAGTGAGATAAGCCTTTACATCCTTACATTTGTCCTCTAGCCATCCTTGCTTCGCCATTTTGCACTTCCTGTTGATCTAATTTTTGAGACGTGTGTATTCCTTTTTGTCTGCTCCATTTGCTGCATCTTTATATTTTCTCCTTTCATCAGTTAAATTCAATATTTTTCCTGTTATCCAAGGATTTCTGCCAGCCCTCATCTTTTTACATATTCGATCCTCTGCTGCCTTCACTAATTTCGTCCCTCAAAGCTATCCATTCTTCTTCTACTGTCTCTCTTTCCCTCATTCCTGTCAATCATTCCCTAATGCTCTCTCTGAAACTCTCTACAACCTCTGGTTCTGTCAGTTTATCCAGCTCCTTAAATTCCCACCTTTTTACAGATTTTTCAGTTGTAGTCTACAGTTCATAATCAATAGATTGTGGTCAGAGTCCACATCTGCCCCTGGAAATGTCTTACAATTTAAAACCTGGTTCCTAAATCTCTGTCTTAGCATTATATAATCTATCTGATACTTTTTAGTACCTCCAGGATTCTTCCATGTATACAACCTTCTTTTATGATTCTTGAACCAAGTGTTAGCTATGATTAAGTTATGCTCTGTGCAAAGTTCTACCAGACGGCTGCCTCTTTCATTTCTTACCCCAATTCCATATTCATCTACTACATTTCCTTCTCTTCCTCTTCCTACTATCAAATTCCAGTCACCCATGACTATTAAATTTTCGTCTCCCTTCACTATGTGAGTAATTTTCAGTAATTTCTTTTATCTCATCATACATTTCATCAATCTCATCGTCATCTGTGGAGCTAGTTGGCAAATAAACTTGTACTACTGTGGTAGGTGTGAGCTCCGTGTCTATCTTGGTCACTATAATGTGTTCACAATGCTGTTTGTAGTAGCTTACCAGCACTCCTATTTTATTTATTTTTTTATTCATTATTCGACCTACTCCTGCATTACCTCTATTTGATTTTGTATTGATAACCCTGTATTCCCCTGACCAGAAGTTTTGTTCCTCCTGCCACCAAACTTCACTAATTCCCTCTATATCTAACTTTAACGTATCCATTTCCCTTTTTAAATTTTCTAACCTACCTGCCCTATTAAGGGATCTGGCATTCCATGCTTTAATCCGTAGAACGCCAGTTTTCTTTCTCCTGATACGACGTCCTCCTGAGTTGTCCCCGCCCAGAGATCCGAATGGGGGACTATTTTACCTCCGAAATATTTTACCCAAGAGGACGCCATCATCATTTAACCATACAGTAAAGCTGCATGCCCTCAGGAAAAATTACGGCTGTAGTTTCCCCTTGCTTTCAGCCGTTCACAGTACCAGCACAGCAAGGCCGTTTTGGTTAGTGTTACAAGGCCAGATGAGTCAATCATCCAGACTGTTGCCCCTGCAACTACTGAAAAGGCTGCTGCCCCTTTTCAGGAACCACACGTTTGTTTGGCCTCTCAACAGATACCACTCCGTTGTGGTTGCACCTACGTTACGGTTATCTGTATCACTGAGGCAGGCAAGCCTCCCCACCAACGGCAACATCCGTGGTTCTCTGTTTATGAAAAGAGAAGCAATTCCCATTCAGCACAGAATGATATGGCTTCTCCACTTTTTCTTTATTTTGGACAAACGTGTAAATGCCATTGTGTTCCTCATGCAGAATGTAAATCTAATTTATCGGAATTAGTATTGTTAGCAAACTGTGACAAGCTGACTGTTTCGCTGTAGCAGCATCCAGCTGTAGCCTTTTCCTATTTCACCTCAGCACTACTCTCCACTGAGGTCAGAGCAGTAGGGAGGAGTGCGGTTTGAGCACTCTCAGAGTGCTGTTTGGGCAGGCCTGGGCTAAATTATGTATTTTGTGACTCCATATCACATAAGCTAAGAAACAGCTGCATCTTCTGCAGGTTGTTCAAACTGTTGTTTCTCTTGATGAATGTGTGTGGATTTTGTTATTTTGCTGAATGCTTTGATTTTGGTTTCACACTTATTCTTGTGCAAGAGCATAGTAATTATGAGCATATTTGCTGGATCATGGTGTAAAATCATAGTAGAGATGATTGGTGCCAACGTTCATGAGCTTCCTTGACATAATCTGTTGAGAATGCATTGCACATGGACAAGTCAGTACTGTAAGTGGAGGTGGAGTGGCAGTGGAATCTGTCTTCTGCCTGTTACCAACAGAATATTCCAGTAAAACCATCAGATCATTCCTACATTAAGTGCAATATGAAACCAGGCGTGTTTCCAGCAAATATGTGATATAAATTATTATAGGATTTTGTTTGGACATTTGACATGCATTCTGCAATGAGACTGTCTTATGTTTTCAGCTGACTGATGATGAATAATGATATGCTGTAACTAACTTTTTCACAATTACAAATCTTCATAGTAGCCATCATTGTGGAAAACTGTGGGCTTACTCCAGTCACTTACTCGTTGCTCCATCTACACTGATTTCAGGTCCAGCTCCATTTTTTGCCTTCCATATGTCAAATGGAATGTCCCATATAATTAATTAATTAACACATTAAGGAGAAACTTCAGGGATGTGGAACATGTCAAGTTACGCATTAACAGACAGAACCAGTCACTGCAGGCTATTTCTGTGGAATGCACTAGTAACAAATTATAAGTAAATTAGCACTATACTCATCATGATAATTATGGGCATTATTTGTAATTACTTTACATATGTTTATATACACTGATGAGCCAAAGTATTATGATCAGTGTCCATCATGAGATTTAATGGCACCTGGTGGCATTGCAGTCGCATACATGATGCGGAAAATATATAGGCAGAGCAGAGATGAATATAAAATCATTCTAGTGAGAATAAGGGCTGCAAATGAAGAACTCCATTGAAATAAGCAACTTTTGCAAAGCACGGATTGCTACAGCATATTACTCAGAAATGAGCTACTTGGGAATGGCAAAACTGGTTGGTTGTTCTGTGAAAGGAGATGAAACCGCTTGCAGTTGACAGTGTTGGACTTCCAGATCTCATTGCAGAACACTGAGGTTGGAGGCTTGCCCTCTCTGTAAAGCAGGATAGGCCGGTATCTGTGGCAGATATGATGACAGTGGACAGTGTTCGTACAGGCATAAGTGTTTAGTGAACATGGGTCTCTGCAACAGGCAACCCCTACATGTCCCTTGTTTACCCAATGAGGTTGTGAGTTAAGAATACAGTTGCCATTGGCACCTGAGCTTCCATGGGATCTTTGGTGGTAATCAAAGGCACCATGACAGCTGCCGAGTACATCAACATCATTGCAAAACACTGGCATCTCTTCATAAGTAATGTCTTCCTTGGTGGCAATGGCATCTTCTTCCAGCAGGATAACTGTCTCTGCCACACCACCAGAATTGTGTTACAGTGGTTTGAAGAGCATGATAGTAATCTGAGCTGTGTAGATCTGGCCATACAAAAAGCAACTGACACTTAAGATCCACACTCGCAACATGCAGCGTCTAGCTTTGTGCTTTTTTATGGTCGTGGTATAACGTAACCTTGCTGGGACTTGTACACGTTTGAAGTGAAATGATAAATTGTTAGGAATAAAGGGGATTCGGAGTATAAAAACTTGCTGGTCTGTGCCACTTCCCATCCAAATTTACACTTACACGATATTACATTGATCATATAAAACTAATTGTTGGTAAGGCGGGTACCAGGTTGAGATTCATTGGGAGAGTGCTTAGAAAATGTAGTCCATCAACAAAGGAGGTGGCTTACAAAACACTCGTTCGACCTATACTTGAGTATTGCTCATCAGTGTGGGATCCGTACCAGGTCGGGTTGACGGAGGAGATAGAGAAGATCCAAAGAAGAGCGGCGCGTTTCGTCACTGGGTTATTTGGTAACCGTGATAGCGTTACGGAGATGTTTAATAAACTCAAGTGGCAGACTCTGCAAGAGAGGCGCTCTGCATCGCGGTGTAGCTTGCTCGCCAGGTTTCGAGAGGGTGCGTTTTTGGATGAGGTATCGAATATATTGCTTCCCCCTACTTATACTTCCCGAGGAGATCACGAATGTAAAATTAGAGAGATTAGAGCGCGCAAGGAGGCTTTCAGACAGTCGTTCTTCCCGCGAACCATATGCGACTGGAACAGGAAAGGGAGGTAATGACAGTGGCACGTAAAGTGCCCTCCGCCACACACCGTTGGGTGGCTTGTGGAGTATCAATGTAGATGTAGATGTAGATGTAGAAGTAACTGGAAGACTCTGTGAGTGAAGGATTCTGAGGAGTGAGATAATGCATGATGCTCTTGATTGGAATTAAGTCACTCCTCACTTTCAGGAGGAGTTACTAAAGAGTGAATTAAAGCCCAATGTTCTCAAGCAGCAACAAGTCTTCATTGGAGTGTTGAGACAGTGTAGTCCTCAGTCTTTTAGCCATTCTGGTGTATTCAGAAATATTAAAACTTTTCTAGGCATTTTTATTTGTAAACAAACCAAAATCAAAATATAATGTGTAGGCACCAGAATCGCAAAGCAAACTCAGTAATGTGAGATTTAACACAAACTCAGTAAACTCATTTTTCCTAGCAGAGAATATAAATAGAACAAAGTGCAATCAATAAATCCATATATCCTAATCAGGGAAATTCTCTGTTAGCTTGTATTCATAAAGATAAGATTGCAGAACTTAATTCTTACACTGATGGAAACTTCGGAATAGACATCTGTTGGTGAGTTAAAAACTAGCAACACTGCTTTCTTCCCCCCCCCCCCCCCCTTGTTTGTTTGTGTTTGTGTGTGTGTGTGTGTGTGTGTGTGTGTGTGTGTGTGTGTGTGTGTGTGTGTGTGTGTGTGTGTACTACACTGTGATGATTAAACTTCCAAAATACTAAGCTGAGCAGATTGTTTTAGATAAAACTTTAAATTATGATATCCTTTTTCCCCATATTCCAATTTTGATGAAATGACTACTGTATGTTGTCCCAAGCTATGCTCAAGTTACTTGTGAAAACCACATGGAAGTTTGTTTAGCAGTTTTGGAGATTAGTATGTTCAAATAGATGGACACAACAGTTTCACTGTTTTATTATAAGTATAGATGAGGAAACATAGGAAGCTACCAATCAAAACAGAACTAAACCAAAATGTAATAAGGTGAAATATCCCCTTCGCTCCAGGTTTTGTAGCACGCCATCATCATCCAGATTCATTGACCTTATTTTTTGCAGTATGTGAAAAATGGATACCTAATATAAATACAAAAAAGTGTATTTTTGTGGCACCAAGATTACACCTCTTTATTCTTACCATCTGCACTCTTAGACAGAAGGCAAAAGGCTATTTGCTTTACACCATGATGCGCAGTATGCACAGAATCCTGGAAAATTATACTTCAGTTGCAGAAGTGTATTACATAAATGGGGCAAATGTGCAGTAACTGTTTGAAGTATTCATTGGCTCACAAGAAGTTATAACTAGCAGAAAAATAATCTGCAAACTCTGTGTATAATTACCCATTTCTCATATATTTATTGTTAGATTCTAGTACCTGTGTAAATGCATGTACAGGGTGATTGAAAAAGAAAGAATAGATTTTAGGTGTTTATCACAGACAAACTATGAGATTGATACACAGTGCACATGTCACTGGATAGAGGAAGATTGAAAGTTCTGACACAGCTGTACTGTTGTTTGTTTGTAGCAACACAGAGACTACACCATGAGAAATCATTTTAAGTTGGAATTTGTGTGAAATCAATCCATTGTTTGAGTGCAGTGTGCATTCTGCTGTCGATTCAGCAAGAAGCTGCCTCTGCATAAACGGATATATGACTGGCATAAAAAATTCTTGGAAGTTGGTTCCATATACAAAGGGAAGAGTGCTGGTTGGCCATGCATATCTCATGAAAATGTCTAGCATATCCGGGGTGCGTTCACTGGGTCCTAGGAACTTCAGCTTCCTCAAACAAGTGTGGTATGATGCCTGTATATGAAGCCTTACAATTTGCACTTACTTCAGCAATTGCGTCTCAATAACCATAACAGAAGGTATGAGTTTTGCATTCCAGTTCTCCAGGACATGACAAAGGAAATTTTTTCTGAACAGCTCATCTTTTTGGATGAATCAACATTTCATGTATCGGTCAATATAAATCACCAAACTGATGGAAAGCCATCATGATTTGGGGGTCACAAAATCATGGTGCCATCTTCAAATATGAAAGAGATTCACCAAACTAAACATGTTTTGTGCCATTTGTGTTTAGAGAATTTATGGACCTATCTTTTTTGTGGAGGAAACTTTGATAGGAATGTCATAGTTACACAATGATTTCACTTTTATCCACGGCGGCGCCCTGCCTCACTTTCACTTGAGGTGTGGTGTTATCTTAACAAAACCATCCCACAATGTTGGATTGAATACATTGGCAACAAGATCTTGTTTATTGCTTTTGGCCTGCCAGCTCAACACACCTCACACTTCGACTTTTTTCTGTGGGGAGTGCATAAAAGACAATCTTTGTCCCACCTGTGGGAGCATCCACATCCACATCTGCACCTACATGGGTACTCTGAAAATCACATTTAAGTGCCTGACAGAGGATCATCAAACCAACTTCACAATTCTCTATTATTCCAATCTCATACAGCACGGAAAAATTGAACACGTGCATCTTTCTGTGTGAGCTCTGATTTCCCTTATTTTATCACGGTGATCGTTTCTCCATATGTATGTTGGCATTAACAAAATATTTTCGCATTTGAAGGAGAAAGTTGGTGATTCAAATTTTCTGAGATTATTATGCTGCAATGAAAAACACCTTTGTTTTAATTATGTCCACCCCAGATCCTGTATCATTTCATTGACACTCTCTCCCTTATTTTGTGATAATATAAAATGTGCCACCCTTCTTTAAGCTTTTTTGATGTACTCTTGTCAGTCCTATGTGGTAAAGATCCACATTGTGTATTCTAAAAGAGGACAGATGAGCATAGTGTAGACAGTCTCTTTAGTAGATCTGTTAAATTTTCTAAGTGTCCTGCCAATAAAACGCAGTAAAACGCCAGTAGCCTACCCCACAACATTTTCTGTGTGTTCCTTCCAGTTTAAGTTATTGGTAATTGCAATTCCTAGGTATTTAGTTGAATTTACGGCCTTTAGATTTGACTGTTTTATGGTGTAACCGAAGTTTAACGGATTCCTTTTTGTTATTTAGGGTCAATCGCCAATTTTCACACCATACAGATATCTTTTCTAAATCATTTTGCAATTTTTTTTTTATCTTCTGATGACTTTATTAGTCGATAAATGACAGCGTCATCTGCAAACAATCAAAGATGGCTGCTCAGTTTGTCTCCCAAACCATTTATATTGATAAGGAACAGAAAAGGGCCTATAACAATACCTTGGGGAATGTCAGAAATCACTTCTGTTTTATGCAATGGCTTTCCATCAGTTACTACAAACTATGGCCCCTCTGGCAGGAAATCACGAATCCAGTCACATAACTGAGATGATATTCCATAAGCATGCATTTTCACTACAAGCTGCTTGTGTGTTGCAGTGTTGAAAGCCTTCTGGAAATCCAGAAATATGGAATCAATTTGAAATCCCTTGTTAATAGCACTCAACACTTCAGGCAAGTAAAGAGCTAGTTGTGTTTCACAAGATCGATGTTTTCTAAATCCATGTTGGCTGTGTGCCAATAGACTATTTTCTTCGAGGTAATTCATAATGTTCGAACACAACATATGTTCCAAAATCCCCTGTTTATTGACGTTAACAATATGCGCCTGTAATTTAGTGGATTACTCCTACCACCTTTCTTGAATATTGGTGTGACCTGTTCAACTTTCCATTCTTTGGATTCAGATCTTTCGTTGAGCAAATGGTTGTATAAGAGTGTTGAGTATGGAGCTATTGTATCAACATACTCTGAAAGGAGCCTAACTGGTATACAATCTGGAACAGAAGAGTTGCTTTTGTTAAGTGATTTAAGTTGCTTCACTACTCCGAGGATATTTACTTCTATGTGACTCATGATGGCAGCTGCTTTTGATTTGCATTACTTTGTCTTCTTTGGTTAAGGAATTGTGGAAGGCTGTGTTTAGTAACTCTGCTTTGGCAGCACTGTCTTTGATACTATCTCTATTGCTACTGCACAGAGAAGGCATTGATTGTGTCTTGCTGCTAACATACTTCACATATGACCAGAAGTTCTTTGGATTTTCTGCCAGGTTTCGAGACAAAAGTTTCATTGTGAGACTACTATAACATCTCGCATTGAAGTCCATGCTTAATTTTGAGATCTTTATGATTTTGAGAAATCAAATTTTTGAATCTGTTGATTCAGAAAGGACCGGCTTAGTCATGTGTGGAATGAAGTGGATGTCTGTTTTGATGTTGCTTGAGCAATCCGTGGTGCTCATGTCGAGTGCATGGTGTAGTGTCTGTGCAAACGTAAAACTCTGAACCTTCCTCTACTCAGTGACATCCACAATGTATTTCTGTCTTTCACAGTTTTTCTATAATTAACAATTGAAATCTGTTCTTTCTTTTTGACTCTCTCTTTATTATAATTAAACATGTATGTCTAATGTAATGTGGAGTGTAATACGCAACAAAGATGATCTACTTTGTTGTGTATTGCCCCATTTTGCTCTTCAGGCATGTAAAACAGTTTCCTGAGTCTTTAGAGTAATACATATCATGAAATATTTATGAGCTTTCAGATGAGAACATATTTTATACAACAGTAACAAAATGGAAAGGGAAGGAGCATTTGTATTACAGTGTTCTCCATTTTCATCTCAACTTGTAAAGTCCTTGTCACAAGTTAGATACATGTGTGAAACAGCAGACATTTCCTTGTAAGATATCAGTGTTTCATTTAAGAATAGTCTATGTGATACTTGCAGATTACATGTTGAATTATACTACCAGATGTTTTCCTGCATGAAAAAGTGTAAAATTGTGATTAGGTAAGGAGGCCATTCTTTAAAACAGACTTCTAATTGCAGGTGGTCTGTATACTGGTACCTGAACAGGTAGGTTGAAACTTAGTATTGGATATTTTTCAAAAATTACGGGTGTCCTTGTAATCAAACCTTCAGATCATATGAGTGTCATTGGACATTATCTTATCTTTATTTTTACTTTAGGGTGCAATAATTTCCACAGTACAAATATTAGTTAGGGGATGCTATCCCCAAATGATGAAAGGTGGAAAGAAAATGATAAAATTATGAAATAGGAAACTATGATTCTTCAGTTTCTCCTGGCGTATTTCTTGCTCGAACAGTCCACAGGTGTACTGCCGGTCCATAGCGTCCAACGGGCACCGTAGGACACTGTGGACTGGCTGTACACCTGTGGACTGTTCGAGATACAGGAAACTGTTCCTTATAAAGCATTAAGCAATGAAGGTATTTTCAAAAAATAGAAATGTATTTATTTTTGTTAAATAGAAGTTCATTCAAAAGAGAATTGCTAAGGAAGTAAAACCATTCCAGAAGCTATCTTAATGGCCAGATTTTTCTGTTCTCTGATCTGAAACAGTTATTCCGCTTTGCTGCTTGCTTGTATTTTTTGTTCCTTCTCTTTTATCAGTAATAGTAATAATAATAATAATAATAATAATAATAATAATGTCAGTAGGATTAATTTTAATCAAGAATGTTTTGGAGTTTTTTTAAATGTCATAATGCCGATTTTGTATCAAATAAAGCACAGTTACTTTTAACGTCAATCAAGTAAGGCATCTTAATCTTTCTTATACTCATCCTGAGCAGTCTCTTTCCTTTACGTCTTCATCTGGTGACATTCTGTTTTATTGTTTATCAGCTTTAAATAATTTGTTATTTGATTAAGATATGTTGAAGGCGGTGACAATTTTAATTCATTAGACAACATCCAGTGTGTTACTATCCCCGGCATTACACAGTAAACCTGTTCAATTAAAGCCCTAGTATATTTGTAAATGTGCACAGTTCATTTTTCTAAGACATTGTAATTGCATCAGGTGATAAGGTACTTCATTGTGTTTGGAAGCGTGACAGTTCAGATCCCAATATGGCAATAATTTAGGTTTTTACATAGGTTCCAGAAATCCCATAAGGCAGTTGCTATTATGGTTCCTTTGAAAGTACATGATAAGTTTCCTTGCCCTACTTCACCTTTGTGCTCTATTACTAATAATCTCATAATCAAGATGGTAAAGCCTAATATTACTTCTTTCTGACATTGTGTTCAGAGTCAGATTGAATCTGAAGTTTCGACTTGCTCTTCATTTTTGGGGAGGGGTTCAAAATTTCCCTGCAATGAGAAGCTTAAATTCTTTCTGTACATTTTCATTGCATATACTGGAATGTTCTAGTATTCTCCCCTTATTCCACAATCAGTTGAGGTAAATTTGGTGTGGTCTGCTATATTTCTAGGAAGCTATGCTTCAAAAAACATATTTTATTGATTAAAACCATGCGACAAAAGTTTATGATGTCTAGGATGATTATTTTTCTTTCTTAATTTCTGTTCATTCAAGATTTCTGATATTCAGAATGTTGTAACATCGATTTTTTTGTTTACTTTTCATATGACCACCTCTTTATTTATTTAGTTTGTACTTTATTTTCACTTTTCCCATGGATCATAATACGTGTTGCTCTATTTTTTATTTATTTTTTTAAGTAGTTGTTATTTTCACTTTTCTCCTTATCTACAATATTAGTGCCTTAATAATTTTTTTAATTTTTCGTAGTTTCATATGCGTAGACTTGAGCAGCTCTGTGTGCAGTACCTGGAAGCGACTATCAATCATCGGAATGTTCTTGAAGCTCTTCATAATGCATCTGCTCTGAAGCTATACTTCATAAAAGAATTCTGCCTCAAATTTGTAGTGAAGGAGAGCAATTACAATCAGATTGTGATGAGCAAAGAATTTGAGAATTTAGACAAATCTCTCATGGTTGAAATCATACGCCGAAGACAAATGCCACAATCGAGACCACAGCTTGACCAGCCTTTTGATAATTCAGGTCAGTATTTATCATTGTTTTTTGAGAAATGTAGTTTGATGAGTTTACTTTAAAAATAAATTTTTACCACATATTTTGTATTTTTGTAATCATTGGTTTTTGTATATAATGTTAGTATATCAGTGAAAAGACAAACAATTAGATACTGTTAAGAAAATAATAATAAATTGCTACTCACCATAAAGATGACCCATTAAGTTGCAGACAAGCACAACAAAAAGACTGTTACACATTATAGCTTTTGACCTAGGCATTCTTCAGCAAAGAATGCGCATTCTCTCTCTCTCTCTCTCTCTCTCTCTCTCTCTCTCTCTCACACACACACACACACACACACACACACACACACACACACACACACACATGCACGCAAACCAAGCACACCTCACAAACATATGACCGCTACGGAATGCAGCTGTCACATGAATAGAAGTATGGATTGGCTCAGGAAAGGGCAGGGATAGCAGGGTATGGGTGGGTGGAAAGAAATGCACTGTGTGGTGGGCGCACGGGAACTAGAGACTGTCAGGCACATGGTTTAGAAGTGGGATGTAGGGGAAAAGGAGGGGAGCAGAAAATGGGGAAAGGACAGGCGGATACATTGGCAGTGGGCGATACACAGAGAGTGAGGGAATGTGGAAAGGGAGGAGGTGATAGGACGATGGGGTGGAATCTTTCTGGTGGAGGGTGTGTGTATGGTAGGTTGCTGTAGGTTGAAGCTGGGATAATTTCAGCAGTATAGAATGTGTTTCTTCCCCACACTCCGTCTCCCAATACTGCGCCTGGCAGTCTCTAGTCCATCTACACACCACCAGACACTGCTTTTCTATACCCCATCCTGCACCCTGCTGTCCCTCCTCCTTCCCCGCCCCGCCCCACTCCACATTACTTTTCAAGTGGCTGTTGCATTCAGTTAGAGCTGCTGGTGGTAGTGGTCATGGGTGCTTCCTTTGTGTGTGTGTGTGTGTGTGTGTGTGTGTGTGTGTGTGTGTGTCTCTTTGCTGATGAAGGATTTGGCCAAAAGCTATAATGCCTTTTCATTGTTTCTGTCTGCAGGTCAATGGGTCATCTTTATGGTGTGTAGTAATCTACCTTTTCATTGTTTCTGTCTGCAGGTCAATGGGTCATCTTTATGGTGTGTAGTAATCTATTTTTACTAATATTGTTGATATTCCAGCGTGGAGATTCCATTGTTTGAGACACTATTAAAAGTAATTCATGCTGATGAAAATGTCAAGGTTCTCTTACATTGTAATCTTTCTTGTGTGATGTACTTAACTCAGAAAAGCTGCTTCTTTTGGTTAAAAATGTCTTCACAGTTGTCATGTAATTTAAAATATTTCATTGCAATGTGGAACATGTTTAATTTCTATTTTATTTTTTGTGTCAAGGACTAAGAGTATGTGTGCTTTCTTTTTGATAATTTTCCACACAGGTACTACACTAGAACAGGATATGGAGATGTTTCTGAAAACAGGTGGCAGAGAGTTCTGCGACATCATTCTCATGTTAGATGGATTACCCATACCTGTTCACAAAGCTGTGCTTGCTGCTCGCTGCAGTTACTTTGAAGCTATGTTCCGTTCATTTATGCCTGAAGACAATGTTGTACAGGTAAATATCGATAAAACTTCAAGTTTGAGGCACCAGATTGTTATTTAATAGCATTTTCCACATAATGGAGTTCAAAGCAATTGCTTGTGAACATCAAAATGAAGTACCTCAATAATTCAGTGCATCATGTGAGAATATTCTGTTGTAAGAGAGGTAGTGAGACAGAGGCAAATCCAATGGCTCATTAGTGACAATTTTGTGTTTTTCGCTCACAGCACTTGCATCTTTGGTCATACTTAGTAATACTTGTAAGAAAAGCGGTTACAAGGGTAGGAGCCAGAGGGTAGGGAAGGTGGTTTGAGGATTTCATAGGGATGAACTAATAGGTTACGAAGGTTAGGTGGACGGCGGAAAGACACTCTTGGTGGAGTGGGGAGGATTTCATGACCCTTGTAACCGCCCCCGGTGTAAAACCTGTCCCATGCACCCTCCCACCATCACCTACTCCAGTCCTGTAAGCTGGAAGGTGTACACGATCAAAGGCAGAGCCACATGTGAAAGCACCCACCTGATTTACCAACTGACCTGCCTACACTGTGAAGCTTTCTATGTGGGAATGACCAGCAACAAACTGTCCATTCGCATGAATGGACACAGGCAGACAGTGTTTGTTGGTAATGAGGATCACCCTGTGGCTAAACATGCCTTGGTGCACGGCCAGCATATCTTGGCACAGTGTTACACCGTCCGGGTTATCTGGATACTTCCCACTAACACCAACCTGTCAGAACTCCGGAGATGGGAACTTGCCCTTCAGTATATCCTCTCTTCTCGTTATCCGCCAGGCCTCAACCTCCGCTAATTTCAAGTTGCCGCCGCTCATACCTCCCCTGTCATTCAACATTATCTTTGCCTCTGTACTTCTGCCTCGACTGACATCTCTGCCCAAACTCTTTGCCTTTACAAATGTCTGCTTGTGTCTGTGTATGTGCGGTTGGATATGGGTGTGTGTGCGAGTGTATACCTGTCCTTTTTTCCTCCTAAGGTAAGTCTTTCCACTCCCGGGATTGGAATGACTCCTTACCCTCTCCCTTAAAACCCACATCCTTTCGTCTTTATATATATATATATATATATATATATATATATATATATATATATAAAAAGAAAGATGAGGTGACTTACCGAACAAAAGCGCTGGCAGGTCGATAGATACACAAACATACACACAAAATTCAAGCTTTCGCAACAAACTGTTGCCTCATCAGGAAAGAGGGAAGGAGAGGGGAAGACGAAAGGAAGTGGTGGATGGATATGTGCGTGTGTGCTAGTGTATACCTGTCCTTTTTTCCCCCTAAGGTAAGTCTTTCCGCTCCCGGGATTGGAATGACTCCTTACCCTCTCCCTTAAAACCCACTTCCTTTCGTCTTCCCCTCTCCTTCCCTCTTTCCTGATGAGGCAACAGTTTGTTGCGAAAGCTTGAATTTTGTGTGTATGTTTGTGTTTGTTTGTGTATCTATCGACCTGCCAGCGCTTTTGTTCGGTAAGTCACCTCATCTTTGTTTTTATATATAATTTTTCCCACGTGGAATGTTTCCTTCCATTATATATATATATATATATTACCCCCCTTACACCCCCCACCCCAATGCATATAACCAGCCACAACCTTACCAGTCCAAGTTATCTGCACATGGCCTTGCCCTAGCATAATATATTAGCCACCACGAGCAATGGAAATACAGAGACGACAATGGTAACGGGAACACAAGGATGGAAGATGAACACCTGCGCTTGCGTTTGATGGTAAAGGCTGCCCCATTTTAAATTCAGCAGCAGGGAGACAGAAGTACAACCCTGACCTATGTTTCATTTCAGCAGACAATAATGACCAAACCCTAGCACTCTCATGAAAAGTCCTCAATTTCCCATATAGCCAACACTGACTGACCAATAATGATAGGAGGAGTAATGCAAATTCCTGTAATCACGTCTATCCATTTCGCAAGGTGGAATGTAAGGATAGTCACCTTCCTTACAGAACTAGACAAACACTCAGATTGGACATCCCCAGCAACTATAAAGATTTGTCGGCACCACAATGAGGACTGCCGAAAAGTTTATACCAAGAGATTACTGATAACAATAAATCCCTAGCTGGTCCTAAAACTGTGAGGAATTGTACCAAAACTTCTCGAAAGTGATCCAGAAATAGAAGATGAACTACTACACAGGGTAGATGCAGCGAGATGCCAAAAGTGGGAGGAAACAGTAGAAAGCCTGAATTTTCTGACATTGTGTAGACAAGCATGGAAGTTAGTCAGGAAACTAGGAATCACGACTCCCACACAAAGGAATAAGACAACAATCACTCCCAATGACATTGCTTCTCATCTAGTGGCAACATCCAGAACACCAGAATATCTCTAAGATAACCGCTACATTAAAATGAAATGAGAACTCAGAACTCTGAAAGCCATAGCCACAGAATTCGAACAATCCCACCCTTTCACTTGTGATGCAGTCTCAAGAGTGCTAAAATATTTTGAGCCAGGAAAAGCTCCAAGGTTTGACAGTATCCACCTTGAATTTATAATAAACTGTGGCAAATACAGAAAAGTATGGATGGCTTATTTCTTCAGATATTATGCTAACCAGAAAAATACCACAAGATCTCTAAGAAAACCGCTACATTAAAATCCTGCAAGCCAGCTGGTAGCCCCAATAGCTACAGGCCTTTACCTGTGCTATCTGTGACCCACCCCATTACTAAAATGGCTGATCCATAATAAAATAAGTACAACATTACTTGAAGCAATCTCAATTGAACAAGCAGGCTACTAGCCAAAACAGAGCTGCACCGATTAAGTTCTGCCACTCACTACCTAATTTTAGGCAGGACTTTAAAGAAAACTTAAAACCACAGCTGCATTCATTATCAGCAGTGTATAATAAAATGTGGAGAGAAGGCAAAATATACAAGCTTCTTCATGTAATTCCATGCAAACCAATCGTTCACATAATCGACACTATGCTTAATGACCAACTGCTCCAAGTAGTTATGGGATCCAATGTCAGCTCCCCAAGAAAATTAAAAACTGGTCTGCCACAAGGCTCAATCATTGCTCCACTTTTTCAGCTGGTACCCTGCAGACATACCAAAAACAAAATAAAGGAAGTTTGACTATATCGATGATTGGTTACTTATGACAAGGTGTAACTCAATTGAACAATCAGAAGAAATCCTAATGGAAAATGTAGTTGCTGTGGGGAAACTTCTTTAGCAAACAGAGACTCCAGCCAAACATCACCAAAACAGAGGGTTCCTATTTCCACCTAAAAAATAGACATGCCAAAAGAAAACTCGACATACAGTTTGAAAACACACCCTCACTCATAATAAAACATCAAAGCACCTGGGGGGGGGGGGAGGAGGGGGGGGGTTAACCCTTGATAAAACTCTATCTTTCAGAGTGCATCTAACAAAAACAGCTAAAAAATTGAAATCAAGAAAAATTGTCATTCAAAAGCTATGTGGTACAACCTGGGGAGCATGAACATTCATCCTACGTTCTTCTGTTGTGGGTCTTGTCTTCTCAACCACTGAATATTGTGTCCCAGTTTGGCTAAACAGCCCATGTGCACAAGAGGTAGAGGCCCATCTACATAATCCCATGAGAATGATTGCTGGCAATTATCAAATCAATGCCTGCAGAATGGATGCCAGTACTGAGCCACATTCCCTCCCTACAGCTATGTCATATGAATGACTACAAAAAGCTCATGTATACCAGTCCATTAAGATGTCAATGATGCAAACCATGACTGTCTCTGCACTAGACAGCTACCAACAATAACAGCAAGGTTTATAAAGGAAGATGAGATCTACACTACTGAATGGACTGGAAAACAAAATAATGTGCCATGTGTGACCCAAAAACCACTGGTATTTGACTTCCCATGCAAAACATGGTCAGTACTAAAATGAATGATAATCAAATGTGGAAGTTGCATGTTTTTTACACTAATGAGATAGGCAACCAGCTCCATTTTGTGACTGTAGAGAATCAAAGACCATCAGACACATCACAGAAGAATGCCCGACACGATCATATGATCGTAGACCAGGAGATTTCCTGTTTGCAACTCCAATGTCGATAGATTACATAAATGCTCTAGATGTTTGTTACTAAGATTTTGTATCGTAAATATTAAACTCTAAACTCCTTTTTTTCAGTGTGTCAAAAACCATGCTGTAAATAAATAAATAATTTTATTATTATTAACAGGGAATCTACATATTATTTTTCAGTTGGAAAAATAAACAGGAGATGATGATGATGATGATGATGATGATTAATAATATCTGTTCGGACAAACTTTGAATATTTTGAATAATTATATACATTACAGCTTGTGTTAAACAAAAAATATAAAAAATGAACTGTGTTAATTAATTTAGTTATAACCTGTTCATGTCTGTTGTAGTTAATTTCATTAAAAAAAATGAAAGAATAAGGGTGACAACCATTTGGTATTAAAAATGTTTGTTTGCATATGATGTAAAAAACCGTAAAGAGGAGACCGCTCTTGACAGTAAGATAATGTTGTAACTGCTATGATTTACATGTATTGGTTGGTTGGTTGGTTTGGGGAAGGAGACCAGACAGCGAGGTCATCGGTCTCATCGGATTAGGGAAGGACGGGGAAGGAAGTCGGCCATGCCCTTTGAAAGGAACCATCCCGGCTACATGTATTGCATGACTAGTTAGAAAAAAGCATATCACAGATTTCACCACTGAATAGAATTAGGCATTTTGAAACAAGCATGGTATCTGATAATTCATATGTTGAATTTAGCCTATTGCCAGGTATATTAAAAGTTTAAGAAGGTTTTGTGGAGCAATAAGTCAAATTACGTAACATGGCAGTTAGATGAATATGTTGTGGAATTCAAAAATACCCAACAAATGGTATTTATTGTATATATTGTGGTACCTATGACAGCCTAAAGCCAAATCCTGGGAAGATGCAGGTCTGTGTCTTTGACCTGAGAAACTGGGAGGAAATCAGATATTTATCTGGAGAGAGCAAGAACTACTACAAAACTCCAAAATACCTGGGAGTAGAGTTGGATTGTAGTCTCACATTCAGACATCATTATCCAGAAAAAACCTAAAAATATCTGCCTGGAACATTATCATCTGTAAACTTTCTGGCACCACATGGGGCTCACAGCCAAATATGCTCCATACATCTGCCCTGGCACTATGCTCTGCAGCACCAGTCTGGCGAAATTTCAAGCAGATGGTTTCGGTGTTGAATGAAACTGGACACATTGTGACTGTCTGCTTAGACCAACTCATCACCAGAATTTACCAGATTATGGCAATAGTGCCACCTGACATAAGCGGAAGTCACAGAAATGAAAACAAAATCAGAAAATGGATCCCAGACACTGCAATTTTTTTGTATACTGGATCCACGGAACACGAATAAATAAATAAATGTCCATTTGGATATGTTGGGGTCAAGGAGGAGCTTCATGTGCACATCATCAGAAATTTCATCAGCATTTGGAACTTGCTGAACAGTGGCATGACAAAATTCATAAACCAGAATGGTTGGGAGAACATCAAAGAGGAACCTGCTGTGGGGTTTCATCAGCCATAGTGACACAGAAGATACTAAACCGGTTGAAGACAGGAGTGTCATGATGCAAGACAAACCTCAGGAAGTGGGGCTTCATGACTGAAGATCAGTGCTGTGAATGTGGTGACCTGCAGGATCCACATAATCTCCTGGTCCGTGGAAACCTGCCCAATCCTTACACCACAGAAGATCTATGTGCAGGAAGTGATAAGGCCATTAAAGCAGTGAATTTCTGGAGCTTACAGTTCATCTAATGGAAGAACATCAGTGGCTGTGAGAATTTCATCATTTTTACTATTTTGTATTATCTAATTCCTGGACGTGTAAAATAAGGGAAATTGTGTTGGGGCATGTTTTTGTTTTTCTTATTTTGGACTTGTATTATTAGTTCTCGCCAATGGTAAAATGAAAGTAGGTTCTGATAAAAACTTTTAACAAAGTAGCAAGTTCCACCAGTGTGATGACAGTTTAGAATTGGATCTTTGCTCCTGTTCACAAAGTTTGTTACTTATACATCATGACTAAAAAAATGTAGGGTTGGTTTATTGGAAAGTCATAATTGCAGGCTATATTCCTGGTGAACATTTTTGGGATGAACTTAGTGTGCAAGTGTTACCTTTATTATTCTGGAACAGAGATCATTTGTAGAATTTCCCTGGAACATTTTTGTTCTTAACAGATTATTTCCAGAGGAAAGCACATAGAGTAAGTGGACCTCATAAGGACTAAATTGAACAGAAATGAAAATTTATAATTTTTTAAGCAAATTAAGACATTTGTAACCAAATGATTGGTTCGAGGACTACAGTGCTTAGCTAGATATATTCTTATTAGGAGTTAATATCACCTTGGCATTCTGTTACTTGCAAAAGATTTAATAGATGTAGAAGGCCCCACTGTTGAATGTGGACTCCGAACCGCAATGCAAAACACATTTCATCGCCAGAGGTGAAAGAAGTGTTGAGTGATACAAAGAAATTATAGCACTGAATGAAAGAATTTTTTAGCTGGACATTTAAATTTGTAGTCTGACACGTACCCACTTATTTACCAAGCTATTTTTTTAATAGATGCTAAAGAAATTGCACATGATATCAAAATTCTAAACCTTTCTTGATTTACAAGTGATCCCTCCACATTTTGTTAATGGTTATGGCACTATAACTAAGAATAGAGGTGACATTGTACAACTATTTGCAGATTTTTTTTATGTTTGTAGCATTAAAAAGATGAATCAGAAACAGAGGTTAATTATTCATGAAAATGACACCATTGTGGAAGTAATGCCAGAAGAGGTGTATAAAGCAATTTAAGATGTGATGAAAGCAAAGCCATCTGGGAATGATTGGTGTTCCATTATAAATGATTACTCTGGAGACAATGTAATACTAAATGAACTTAAAGAAATTATTTCCAGAATGTCATTGGAGGAAGAAAATACCATGAAATTGGAGCAAAACTGTAACTCTTCTACTTTGCAAGAAAAGAGACACTGACAAGACAGAGAAAGGCAGTACACCTATCAGCATGAGCTAAGAGCCCTTTAGAAGCAAAAATATTTTTGGCATTTCTCCTAATGTTGATCATATGTAATTAAATTGTTGGTGAATATAACAGAGAGAAACATTCCACGTGGAAAAAATTATTCTAAAAACAAAGATAATGTGATTTACCAAACAAAAGCGCTGGCACGTCGATAGACACACAAACAAACACAAACATACACACAAAATTCAAGCTTTCGCAACCAACGGTTGCTTCATTAGGAAAGAGGGAAGGAGAGGGAAAGACGAAAGGATGTGGGTTTTAAGGGAGAGGGTAAGGAGTCATTCCAATCCCGGGAGCGGAAAGACTTACCTTAGGGGGGGAAAAAAGGACAGGTATACACTCTCTCGCACGCGCCCACACACACACACACACACACACACACACACACACACACACACACACAAGCAGACATTTGTGAAGGCAAAGAGTTTGGGCAGAGATGTCAGTCGAGGCGGAAGTACGGAGGCAAAGATATTGTTGAATGACAGGGGAGGTATGAGCGGCGGCAACTTCAAATTTGCGGAGGTTGAGACCTAGTGGGTAACGAGAAGAGAGGATATACTGAAGGGTAAGTTCACATCTCCGGAGTTCTGACAGGTTGGTGTTAGTAGGAAGTATCCAGATAACCTGGGCTGTGTAACACTGTGCCAAGATGTGCTGGCCTTGCACCAAGGCATATTTAGCCACAGGGTGATCCTCATTACCAACAAACATTGTCTGCCTGTGTCCATTCATGCGAATGGACAGTTTGTTGCTGGTCATTCCCTCATAGAAAGCTTCACAGTGTAGGCAGGTCAGTCGTGGCTCTGCCTTCGATCGTGTACACCTTCCGGGTTACAGGACTGGAGTAGGTGGTGGTGGGAGGGTGCATGGGACAGGTTTTACACCGAGGGCGGTTACAAGGGTAGGAGCCAGAGGGTAGGGAAGGTGGTTTGGGGATTTCATAGGGATGAACCAAGAGGTTACGAAGGTTAGGTGGACGGCGGAAAGACACTCTTGGTGGAGTGGGGAGGATTTCATGAAGGATGGATCTCATTTCAGGGCAGGATTTGAGGAAGTCGTATCCCTGCTGGAGAGCCACATTCAGAGTCTGATCCAGTACCGGAAAGTATCCTGTCACAAGTGGGGCACTTTTGGGGTTCTTCTGTGGGAGGTTCTGGGTTTGAGGGGATGAGGAAGTCTCTCTGGTAATTTGCTTCTGTACCAGGTCGGGAGGGTAGTTGCGGGATGCGAAAGCTGTTTTCAGGTTGTTGGTGTAATGGTTCAGGGATTCCAGACTGGAGCAGATTCATTTGCCACGAAGACCTAGGCTGTAGGGAAGGGACCGTTTGATGTGGAATGGGTGGCAGCTGTCATAATGGAGGTACTGTTGCTTGTTGGTGGGTTTGATGTGGACAGACGTGTGAAGCTGTGCCATTGGACAGATGGAGGTCAACGTCAAGGAAAATGGCATGGGGTTTGGAGTAGGACCAGGTGAATCTGATGGAACCAAAGGAGTTGAGGTTGGAGAGGAAATTCTGGAGTTCTTCCTCACTGTGAGTCCAGATCATGAAGATGTCATCAATAAATCTGTACCAAACTTTGGATTGGAAGGCCTGGGTAACCAAGAAGGCTTCCTCTAAGCGACCCATAAATAGGTTGGCGTACGAGGGGGCCATCCTGGTACCCATGGCTGTTCCCTTTAATTGTTGGTATGTCTGGCCTTCGAAAGTGAAGAAGTTGTGGGACAGGATGAAGCTGGCTAAGGTAATGAGGAAAGAGGTTTTAAGTAGGGTCCAGCGGAAATGGGTTCCACGACCGTGGTACTTGATCGTCAAGAGTATGTGGCTGAGGGTCTGCGTCAGCTTTCAGACAACACTACGTACAAAGTTTGCCAAGGTAATCCCATTCCTGATGTCCAGGCGGAGCTTCAAGGAATCCTCAGAACCTTAGGCCCCCTACAAAACCTTTCACCTGACTCCATCAACCTCCTGACCCCACCGACACTCCGCAACTCTACCTTCTTCCTAAAATTCACAAACCCAATCATCCCGGCCGCCCCATTGTAGCTGGCTACCAAGCCCCCACAGAACATATGTCTGCCTACGTAGATCAACACCTTCAACCCATTACATGCAGTCTCCCATCCTTCATCAGAGACACCAACCACTTTCTCGCACACCTGGAATCCTTACCCAATCTGTTACCCCCGGAAACCATCCTTGTAACCATTGATGCCACTTCCTTATACACAAATATTCCGCACGTCCAGGGCCTCATTGCGATGGAGCACTTCCTTTCACGCCGATCACCTGCCACCCTACCTAAAACCTCTTTCCTCATTACCTTAGCCAGCTTCATCCTGACTCACAACTTCTTCACTTTCGAAGGCCAGACATACCAACAATTAAAGGGAACAGCCATGGGTCGCCTAGAGGAAGATTTATTGATGACATCTTCATGATCTGGACTCACAGTGAAGAACAACTCCAGAATTTCCTCTCCAACCTCAACTCCTTTGGTTCCATCAGATTCACCTGGTCCTACTCCAAATCGCATGCCACTTTCATTGACGTTGACCTCCATCTGTCCAATGGCACAGCTTCACATGTCCCTCCACACCAAACCCACCAACAAGCAACAGTACCTCCATGATGACAGCTGCCACCCATTCCACATCAAACGGTCCCTTCCCTACTACCTAGGTCTTCGTGGCAAATGAATCTGCTCCAGTCTGGAATCCCTAAACCATTACACCAACAACCTGAAAACAGTTTTCGCATCCCGCAATTACCTTCCCGACCTGTAACAGAAGCAAATTACCAGAGAGACTTCCTCATCCCCTCAAACCCAGAACCTCCCACAGAAGAACCCCAAAAGTGCCTCACTTGTGACAGGATACTTTCCGGGACTGGATCAGACTCTGAATGTGGCTCTCCAGCAGTGATACGACTTCCTCAAATCCTGCCCTGAAATGAGATCCATCTTTCCTGAAATCCTCCCCACTCCACCAAGAGTGTCTTTCCACCATCCACCTAACCTTCGTAACCTCTTGGTTCATCCCTATGAAATCCCCAAACCACCTTCCCTACCCTCTGGCTCCTACCCTTGTAACCGCCCTCGGTGTAAAACCTTTCCCATGCACCCTCCCACCACCACCTACTCCAGTCCTGTAACCCGTAAGGTGTACACGATCAAGGGCAGAACCACGTGTGAAAGCACCCACGTGATTTGCCAACTGACCTGCCTAGACTGTGAAGCTTTCTATGTGGGAATGACCAGCAACAAACTGTCCATTCGCATGAATGGACACAGGCAGACAATGTTTGTTGGTAATGAGGATCACCCTGTGGCTAAACATGCCTTGGTGCACGGCCAGCACATCTTGGCACAGAGTTACACCGCCCAGGTTATCTGGATACTTCCCACTAACACCAACCTGTCAGAACTCCGGAGATGGGAACTTGTCCTTTAGTATATCCTCTCTTCTCGTTACCCACCAGGTCTCAACCTCCGCTAATTTCAAGTTGCCGCCGCTCATACCTCCCCTGTCATTCGACAACATCTTTGCCTCTGTACTTTAGCCTCGACTGACATCTCTGCCCAAACTCTTTGCCTTTACAAATGTCTGCTTGTGTCTGTGTATGTGCGGATGGGTGTGTGTGTGTGTGTGTGTGTGTGTGTGTGTGTGTGTGTACCTGTCCTTTTTCCCCCCTAAGGTAAGTCTTTCCGCTCCCGGGATTGGAATGAGTCCTTACCGTCTCCCTTAAAACCCACATCCTTTCGTCTTTCACTCTCCTTCCCTCTTTCCTGACAAAGCAACTGTTGGTTGCGAAAGCTTGAATTTTGTGTGTATGTTTGTGTTTGTCTGTGTGTCTATCAATGTGCCAGCGCTTTTGTTTGGTAAGTCACGTCATCTTTGTTTTTAGATATAAATTGTTGGTGACATATCTATAAGGTAATTGTATAGATAAAAGATACGCTCACTAAGCAGTAGCAGGAGAAGAAAATATACAAAAGTTAAAGAAATGTGCAAGATTTTGGAGCCAGTGGCTCTTCTTTCTGGCTGAAGTATTGAAAGGGAAGGAAGCGGGAGGAGGGAAAAGGACTGTCAAGATTTAGGATATGTAAAGTGTAACAGAAAAGTCGCTCAGAACACAAGGTCGGGGGAGACTTCTTTCTCATACCATCTGGTAAGTCTCTCCTGACTCGGAGTTCTCAGTGACATTTCTGTAATTCTTCCCATTTGCTAAACATCAACAGTCCTTTTCGTTCATCTCTCACCCTTCCCTTTCTGCCAGGAGGAGGGGCCACTGGCTCCAAAAGCTTGCACATTTCTTTAACTTTAATATGTGTATTCTCCTGCTGCTGGTTGGTGAGTAATTTTTTTATTGATTCAATCATTTTATATTTTCAAAAGTAGATTATTTTTGTTGATGACATATCTAGTTACACATCAAATCTGAAAGATAATTCCTCATTAATGCCACAAAACTGAAGATGTACCCTTGCATCACTAAACTGTTTGGTGTGATACATTTGCCTGAAGAACTATGGTCATCATTGTTTTCACTTAAATTGCTTAATGTTTTCTTTTGAAATTCATAGTAAGGAAACAAATGTCTCAAAAATTTGGTCACTTACACAGTAAAAGTTCAATGAGAATAGTAGTTAGAAATTAGCATCACAGGAGCTCATATCATGTGTTGTCTATTTTTATAAAATTAATTCTAAATGCTGCATATTGCCCTTGTTTTAGCCTTCCTACTGGAAGGTGGATATTACCACATAACTTAAAACACTCATTTCAGTAGCTGACTTTTGGGCTGGATATAGGGAGAGAACATCTGCTCGCCGCATGTCCGCAGTGTTTCATGTTGCATTTCTTTACATCAGACAGTTCCTTTATCTTGTGATAGGCCACAGTGTTTAAGTTACTGGATTCTAATTCAGGAGAAACTGGATTCAAATCCTGATGCAGCCATTAAGATTTAGATTCTTGTCTGTGGTTTCCTTAAGATGATTAAGGTGAATATTGGAATGGTTACTTCCAAAAGGTAACTGACAGATATTTATTTATTTATTGCGGTATCATCTCATGATTGTACAGCATTTGACAGAATACAATATGAAAATAGGTAGCTCAAAATATCCATACATATAAAGTAAAGAAACATTTTTTTTTACAAGGGAAGGACACCTAATCACTCATGACCGTGCCGAATGAACCTTCTGGGGATTTGCCTGAAATTAAGCAATTAATAATTTTTCTTCAAAAGTAACAGACTTTTAAGATTAACAGTCCTCAGTACGTGCTCTCTCCTGCTCAAATTTTCAGGTTGTCATTCATGAATTCTTCTACTGAATAGTAACATTTCTGCACTAGTTTCTCATATAAGGATTTTTTTCAGTGTTTCTAAATTTATGCTGAGCAATTCTCTTGATTTCACTTTGTTATAAATTTTCATGCCCATATAATGTGGAGTTTGAGCATAAATTTTCAAACAGTGGGTGGGCAGCATAACACTATTCTGATTTCTGGTTTTGTAATCATGTTGAAAATGATTTGCTACAAATAAATCTGGGTTACTGTGTACAAAGATAATCAGCTCATGTATGTATAGTGAGGGAACACTTAATATACTTCGATTTTTTAGGAGTGGGTGACATGATTTTCTTCGCCCTACATTGTGCATATTTCTAATGATGATTTTCTGAAGTTTTAGTATTTGACACATATGGTTTGAGTTACCCCAAAAAACAATTCCATACCTTATTATTGACTCAGAGTAGCTATGATATACTACTTTTCTTATGCCTATACTGGTAGCATTGTGCAATATTCTCATTGCAATTTCTAGGCTGTTGTTTAATTTTATTTGCAAGGTACTGTATATGGGATCCCCATGATAGACTTTTATCTAGTTGCATTCCTAGGAATTTCACACAGCAAATCCTGGTTTCTGTGACTGACCTGAATATAATTTAATTTTGCTTGTTTTGTTTTAAACTGCATTAACCGAGTCTTTCCCATGTTTAATTTTAACCCGCCTAAATCAAACCAGGTATCTAATTTTTCTGAAGTATTTAATACAGTTTGTGGAATTTGATCAGTACTGTTACTTTCAGTGATTAAAGATGGGTCATCTGCAAATAAAACTGAGTGACATCCAATATTAAGTGGCAGATCATTTATGTAAAACAGAAACAGATTGGGTCCTAAGACAGAACCTTGGGGTACTCCATGTGAAATAGTTTTCCATTTTGAAGTATAAGTTCCTCTCTCTGACGTTATAACCACTCTTTGTCTTCAGTTGGTTAGAAAGGACTTAAACCATTCTAACACTGTGCCCCCTAATCCCATACTAGGAAAATCTAAATCAGAATGGCCGAACTAAGCAATCATAATTCTCTTGAATTTTAAATTGATGTCTTAACAACTGCTGTGATTAATTTTGTTGGTCACTGCTGTACAATGTTCTCTTGATCATACACAGTTCACATCAAATAACTTAAAATATTAAACATAGTTTGTCAGCACAAAAACTATAGAAATCCACTCTTTGTCCATGAACATGCTGTGACACCCCTTGCACTCCCTCCAGGTTGTTCAGAAAACTGAACACAGTCCCATAAATTTGCTACCATGCCCCATGATACATCTCCTTGTCCTCCCTTCAGTGTATCTGGAAAACTAAGTAGGCCTGCCCCCAGGATGAGTGAGATGATGAGCTCAGGAGAATAAGGCTTTATTATGATTATGTACTGTAATATTATATTTTGTTACTAACAACTACTTGTTGTCTTTAATTGTATAGTAAGCATTACTTACGAAGTTTGTTTTAGCTGGCTTTTTAACTGGTGTATTTTAGTAGTCTTTTTCATCTCCTTGGGGAATTTATTATACAGTTTTATTCCCTGACATTAAATGCTGTTTTGAATGTTTGGTTTGTTTTTCGATGGGGTAATGTGAGTTCACACTTGCTCTTGTTCCATGATTATGTATAGGACTATTAGTAAAAGACTTAGGAATGTTTTCCCTGATATGCACAACAGATTGGTAGAAGTACTAACTTGATGCAATAAGGATACCCAGTTTTTTTAAGTAAGTCAACCCTTACTAGTATATTTAGCTATTATTGTTATGGCCCTTTACTGCAGTTTGAAAACTGTATCCATGTTTTGAACCTTTGGTCCCCAGAAAAGAATCCCATAGCTAAGAACAGAGTGTATGTAAGAAAATTATGTCACCACAAGGCACTGGCTGTTACAACATGGTAACAGAACCCTAAGAACATAGCTTGCTGATGCTGTTCTTCTTATTAGTATCTGTGTGTGTTCATTCTGTGTTCATGAACAATCAATATTCATCCCAAAAAACTTCATGTTTGTTGCACAATCTATAGATTTATAATTTATTTATTTCTGCATCCTTATCCTGTATGTATTTGTGATCTGTCTAAAGTGACCTTAGTATCATTGGTGAACTGTGACCACCAACATGCCTTTTAGATTTCAGCTAACATTTCATCAATCTTATATTTTATGTTGTGGAAAGAATCCTCATACAGACTAGGATGATTCATCCTTTAGAGAAACTATGAATATGCTTGGACAGTGACAGTAGTTCTCCATTCATTACCATATTTTCAACGAGCTAGGCATTATTACTGCTGCTTTAGAATACAAATATTGTGCACTAAAATTTGTTGTTAATAATTCATTGCAGTTCAACAGCAATAATAATAGCAATTTATAAACAATTGGACCAAAAAATTACCTCCACAGGTAATTAACCAACATAGGGAGAAATGATCATTGTAATCAAATAGGAGAAATATGTGCTCGTACAGAAAGATTTTAAGTCTGCATTTTTCCCACATGCCGTTAGAGAATGAAATGTTAGAGAAATAGCCTGAAGGTGGTTTGCAGAACCCTCAGCCAGGCACTTAAATTAGAGTAGTGATGTATATGTCTAAGTTTCCCCCTCAAAAAACCATTCACAGAGAAGGATCATACAGATGTTCCATCATTTGACTGTCAGGCAGACTCCTGTACCGAGGATGTAGAAAAAGACATCCCTGTCATTGAGGAGCAAGTGAAAGAGCTAAACACAAATAAGTCACCAGGTCCACATGGAATCCCAATTATGTTTTAAGAGATTCTTCTTCAGCACTGACCCATTACTAAACTTGCATTTTATCATGGTTATCTTGCCCAGAGCAAAGCCCCAAGTGACTAGAAAAAAGCACAATTGACTCCTGTATCTAAGAAGGGTAAGAGAAATCAGTCCTTGTATGGAGGAATATAGAGCACCATTTTTCCTCATTCCAATGGCAAGTAGAGCAGGAAAGGGAATGGGCCTATGGTGCAAGACGTCCTCTGCCTACACCATGCAGTAGCCTATGGAATATGTATATAGATATAGAGAAGTTAGTTGAAATGCATGGATCTAATGATTTGCTACAAAATTTCTGAGAACATTTTAAGTTTGAATGTAATACATTTCCTTGAGATAGAAAAGCTTCTGTCAACAAGTGAGTACTGGTTTACAAATCATCGCTTGTGTAGAACTCAGCACACTCTTTCGTCACACAGTATCCTGTGAACCATAGATGAAGGGCAGTATGCAGATCCCATATTCCTAGATTTGTAGACCGCATCTGACACAGTGCCCCCCTGCAGACTGTTGACAAAAGTCTGAGCATGTGTAGGAGGTTCTCATATATGCGAGTGGCTGAGAGACTTCTTAAATGATGCAACTCAGTACATTGTCGTAGACATCAAGTGTTCTTCACAGACAGGTGTCTTGTCAGAATTGCCTCAGGGAATTGTGGGAGGGCAACTTTTTTCCCTATATATGTAAATACTCGTGGTCTGACTGGTATGCAACTGCTAATAATACCATAATGATAATGATACCATAATGTACGGAAAACTGTTGTCACTGAGTGACAGTTGGAAGATACAGGATGACTTGGAGAGAATTTATATTTTGTGTGATGAGTAACAGCTTGCTCTAAATGTAAAAAATGTAAGATGAGACCGATGAGTGGAAAAACAATACTGTAATGTTCAAATATAGTGTTAGTGTGTGCTGCTTGACACAGTCACACCAATCTAGGTGTAATGACATAAAGCAGTATGAAATGGAACAAATGTTTAAGGTCAGTAGTAGAGAAGGTGAATGGTCGGCCTCAATTTATTTTGATAATTATCTATTATTTATCGTACTTATAAAGGAGATCACGTGTAGAACACTAGTCTGATTGATTCTTGAGTACTACTTGGATGTTTAGGATCCTCATCAAATCGAATTAAAGAAAGATGTTGAAGTAATTCAGGACCATGCTACTAGATGTGTTAGCTGTAGATTCATTCTACCGAAGTGCTCCATGAACTCAAATTGGAATCCCTGGAGGGAAGATGAAATTCCTTTTATGAAACACTATTGAGAAAATTTAGAGAACTAGCATTTACAGCTGACTGCAGAACAATTCTATTGCTGCCAAAGTACATATCACATAAGGACCACAGAGATAAGATAAATCAGGGCATCTATGGCAGTTGCATAGACTGTTGCATTTCATTCACTCTATTTGCAAGTGGAATGGGAAAGAGAATGACCAGTAGTGGTACAAGGTAATCCTACCATACACCATGGTGGGCTTTGTGAACATATATGAAGAGAAGTTGGGGGCAATGCACACAAAAACTACCACCATTACACATTATTAACTCTGCAGCCACAACAATTGCACAGTGCATTCAGCTTTTTCCATCCGATTGTAAGGTGCATGCTGTTATCTTGTGGGATATAATTTCTGGGCTGTTTGTATATTGGGAGTCACATTTTATACATTATCAAGTCTCACCCACACAATCACAATACATCTTCTCACATCAACCATTTAAAGCCATTTTCACAGGCTTGTGTATGTAACCTTGTTTCAATAGAATGACAAATGCAACCTGGGAATAACTGTTCTCGGAGCATCCAAACATGTATACATCTGTCATGATGCTGTAGACAAAACCATGACACAACTGAAAATACGTGGTGACACTCCTGTGTATGGTGGGCACACCACTGTCAGTGTGTCTCTCTGCTGCTGCAGCAAAGACACCTGCAACAGTTCTTGTGGTTCTAACAGATCATGGCACTTCAAAAACTAAAAATATCAGTAAATTTCTCATGTGTTTATAATGTTTAGTGCAATTTTCATGTTTTCTGCATTATGTACATTAAACACCAATTGAAAATTACTTCTAAATTCAGTTTTTGGTTTTGGTCTGAGTTTTTATGCAGAAAGATCAGAAAATTTCCTGCAACTGCCCGGTTAAAAGATCTCTGACAATCCTAGAAAATTCAGGCTCCTCAGCAAATTATTAAGCATGTTCAAAGCTTTCATCCAGTCACTTGTCAACCAGTCTGGTTTGGAAATAGAAGACAGAAAAAGAAAAGCAATGTCTAAAATTTCTCATTTTACAAATTTATTGACACAGGAAGATCTAAGAGGTACCACTGTCTTACTGCACAAACTTTCAAATGTATGGCATAGAAATAAGTGTCCCATATGCTGGAGAATAACTGAAACAATGAAAAGTTAAGATGATGCCAGGCCTTGATGAAATTCAAACATGACTTTTTTTTACAAAGAATACTGTGCAGCATTGGCCTTTCTTAGCTTATATTTATCATGAGTACCAAAACAGTCCAAAATGACTCGACAAATGTGCAGTTTATTATCATATTTGACATGAAACGGAATAGATCCACAAAATCTTCAATCTGCTGTTGAAGTCCATTAGCTTATTCTAAGATGGGGTACAATGAGTTTCCTAGAGAGAGAAAAGCTTCTGTCCACAAATCAGCAGTGAATTACAAAAAATAAGTTGTGCGAAAACCAGCTCTCACTTTTTAAACATGGTATCAACATCTACACCCTTACTCTGTAAACTACTGTGAAGTGATGTCTGTAGGTACATCTATTGTCCTAGTTATTA
The DNA here is from genome assembly GCF_021461395.2 of Schistocerca americana. Taxonomy (NCBI): domain Eukaryota; kingdom Metazoa; phylum Arthropoda; class Insecta; order Orthoptera; family Acrididae; genus Schistocerca; species Schistocerca americana. The sequence continues at coordinate 394,316,389 of NC_060126.1, read as the reverse complement.
GAACTCCCCCCCCCATTTCCATGTATGGAGAATGGAAAGAAAGATGGTGTAAATGACTATGCATGCTGAAATTTGTCTAACCTTGTCTTCATGAACATTATGGAGATGATACGTAGGGTATTGTAGTATATTCCTTTGTTCATCACTTAAAGATGGTTCTTGAACTGTGCCAAGTAGGCTTCCAAGGGATAGTTTGCTTCTGTCTTCAACAATTTGTCGTTTCAGGTCTTCCAGCATCTTCTAGATGCTCTCCCATGGGTCAAGCAAATCTTTGAATACTCTTGTCGCCATTCTTTGTGCATGTTCAGTATCCCTTGTCACCTGTTTTTGATATGGGTTCCGCACACTTGAGCAATATTCCAGAATGGGCTGCACAAATGGTATGAGTGTAATCACATTTGTACTCTGATTGCATTTTCCCAGTAATCTACCAGTGAACCAAAGTCCACAAACTGCTTTGCCTACTGCTGAAACTATGTGGTCATTCCATTTCATCTCCCTACAAATTGTGACACTCGGGTATTTGTATGAGTTGGCCAATTCAAACTGTGCCTTTGCCTCATCAATATCTGACTGAATATTTATCCAACTTTTTTCAGATAGCACTTCATTGTAGATAACTGCATCATCTGGGAGGAGTCTGAGGTTACTAGTAATATTATCTACAAGGTCATTAAAATGTAACATGAACAGCTAAGGGCCCATCACACTTCCTTGGGGCTCGCCTGAAGTTACCTCTACATGTGTCAATGAATCTCCACCCAAGAGAAAATGCTGGATCCTTCCTTTTTAAAAAATATTTCTTGAAACCCCATACAGTCATATTTTTGATAATAACTGTAGTTGTGGTATCGAGATGAATTATTTTTGGAAATCAATAAATGCTGCATCTATCTGACTGCCTTGATCCATGGCTTTCAGGATGTCAGGTGAGAAAAGTGTAAATTGAGCTTCCCATGAGTGACACACACACACACACACACACACACACACACACACAGTAGTTACATGGATCACTTCAGCTGCCCTTCTTGGTAGATATGTGAGACCTGTGCTTCTTCCAGCCACAGCCACAGCCACAGGTTTTTGTTTGAGGGATTCAGGGTATATTACAATTACGAGGGACTAACTCAGTTGCAGATTCAATACAGAATCAAATAGGGAGTGCATGGAGCCCTGGAGCTTTGTTCAGTTTTTACTGATTTCAGTTGTTTCTCACCACAACTGACACTAACAGGTATTTCATTTATCTTTGCAGCTGTGATAGAAATAAACTGGGTCAATACCATTGGATTTTCATATGTAGCATCTCTGCATAGACCCATGCTTGTTTTACATTTATTATGCAGTAGTCTCTTTTTAGAAGTTTCTTTACATGACTGTTTACAATGAAGGCTCCCTCCCATCATGGGCTGTTTTGCTAGGTACAAATTATCTGTCAAGTGCATGATCAACTATTCCTTTAAAGTTGCCACAGTTACTCTGTGTATGCTCCTGTCCAAGAGCTGTAGGTTTAAAGTTCTTCATTGAGATAAAATACTGCTGCCTCTTTATTTAGTTTGCGTAATATACAGGGTGGTCCACTGATAGTGACCAGGCCAAATATCTCGCGAAATAAGCATCAAATGAAAAAACTACGAAGAACAAAACTCTTTTAGCTTGAAGGGAGAAACCAGATGGCCCTATGGTTGGCCTGCTAGATGGCGCTGCCATAGGTCAAACGGATATAAACTGCATTTTTTAAAATAGGAACCCCCATTTTTATTGCATATTTGTGTAATACTTGAAGAAATATGAACGTTTTAGTTGGACCACTTTTTTTGCTTTGTGATAGATGACGCTGTAATAGTCACAAACGTATAAGTACGTGGTATCACGTAACATTCCACCAGTGCGGACAGTATTTGCTTCATGATACATTATCCGTGTTAAACTGGACCGTTTACCAATTGTGGAAAAGGTCAATATCATGTTGATGTATGGGTACTGTGATCAAAATGCCCAATGGGCGTGTGCTATGTATGCTGCTCGGTATCCTGGACGACGTCATCCAAGTGTCCGGACCATTCACCGGATAGTTACGTTGTTTAAGGAAACAGGAAGTGTTCACCCATATGTGAAATGTCAACCATGACCTGCAACAAATGATGATGGCCAAGTAGGTGTTTCAGCTGCTGTCGCGGCTAATCCGCACATCAGTAGCAGACAAATTGCGCGAGAATCGGGAATCTCAAAAACGTTGGTGTTGAGAATGCTACATCAACATCAATTGCACCCGTACCATATTTCTATGCACCAGAAATTGCATGGCGATGGCTTTGTGCGTCGTGTACAGTTCCGCCACTGGGCACGAGAGAAATTACAGGACGATGACAGATTTTTTGCACACGTTCTATTTAGCGACAAAGCGTCATTCACCAGCAGCTGTAACTTAAACCAGCATAATATGCACTATTGGGCAACGGAAAATCCACAATGGCTGCGACAAGTGGAACATGAGTGACCTAGGCAGGTTAATGTATGGTGCAGCATTATGGGAGGAAGGATAATTGGCCCCCATTTTATCGATGGCAATCTAAATGGTGCAATGTATGCTGATTTCCTACGTAATGTTCTACCGATGTTACTACAAGATGTTTCAGTGCATGACAGAATGGCATTGTACTTCCAACATGATGGATGTCCGGCACATAGCTCGCGTGCGGTTGAAGCGGTATTAAATAGCATATTTCATGACAGGTGGATTGGTCGTCGAATACCATGGCCCGCACGTTCACAGGATCTGACATCCCTGGATTTCTTTTGTGCAGAAAGTTGAAGGATATTTGCTATCGTGATCCACCGACAACACCTGACATGTGTCAGCGCATTGTCAATGCATGTGCAAACATTACGGAAGGCGAATTACTTGGTGTTGAGAGGAATGTTGTTACACATATTGCCAAATGCATTGAGGTTGATGGACATCATTTTGAGCATTTATTGCATTAATGTGGTTTTTACAGGTAATCACGCTGTAACAGCATGCATTCTCAGAAATGATAAGTTCACAAAGATACATGTATCACATTGGAACAACCAAAATAAAATGTTCAAATGTACCTACGTTCTGTATTTTAATTTAAAAAACCTACCTGTTACCAACTGTTCGTCTAAAATTGTGAGTCATATGTTTGTGACTATTACAGCGCCATCTATCACAATGCAAAAAAAGTGGCGCAGCTAAAACATTCATACTTATTTACGTACTACAGGAATATGTAATAAAAAATGGGGGGTTCCTATTTAAAAAAAACGCAGTTGATACCCATTTGACCTGTGGCAGCGACATCTAGCGGGCCAACCATAGCACCATCCGATTTCCCCCTTCAAGATAAACAAAGTTTCTTCATTTGACGCTTATTTTGTGAGATATTTGGCCTGGTCACTATCAGTGGACCACCCTGTATACTGTCCAGTCAACTGTGACCACGTATCAAAAGACTGAATAACCACCTTTTGCAGTACATGACATGCAGAAAGAGTATCAGCAAGGTTCTGGTAGGTAGCAACAGGGATGTGGAGTCATGGTAACTCCAGCACCGTGGACAGCTGCACTAGATTTCTCAATCTGCGGCGTGAACATGCCAATCGAGGTGGTCCCGCAGCTTCTTAATTGGTTTTAAGTCTGGGTAGTTTGGTGTCCAGGGAAGTACAGTAAACTTGTCCTGGTGCTCTTCGAATCATACATGTGCATGGGGAGCTGTGTGACATGTTGCATTGCTACACTGGTAGATGCCATCGTGATGAAAAACAGACTGCATGTAGGTACTCACCAGATAGCGAAGATGCTGAGTCACAGATAGGCACAACAAAAGACTGTCACAATAAAGCTTCTGGCCAGTAAGGCCTTTGTGAAAAATAGACAAAAGGCAGGCGCGCGCGCACGCGCACGCACACACACACACACACACACACACACACACACACACACACACACACACACACAAACACACAAAGTGCATGTGTGTGGGGTGGGGGGGTGGGGGGTGGGGGGGTCTGTTTTTCACGAAGGCCTTACTGGCCAAAAGCTTTATTTGTGACAGTCTTTTTGTTGTGCTTAGCTGCGACTCAGCATCTCCGTTTTATGATGAGTAGCAACATAATATTATTCTGGATTTTCCATTGTTTGGAACTGTGTGTAGGGGTCTACATGACTCCAAGGATATATGCTTACTTGTTTTGATCCACTGTGCCTTCCAGAATAGCGGGATCACCCGAAGAAAGCCACAAAGACATTTTCCAGACCGTAATGCTCCCTTCTGGTTGCAGACTGTTTGCTTTCAGATGTTTCGTGTTGTACATGTCAATGGCCATCTGTGTGATCGAGCATAAAATGTGAATCATCTGAAAAGGCCACCTGTCGTCACTCAGTAGGTGTCTAGTTGTGGTATCAGCATGCAAATTCCAGCCTTCGCTATCCACGAACAGCAGTCATGGGTACATGAACCAGGTGTCTGACGTGGAGACCCATACACAGCAGTGTTTACTGCATGCTCATTGAGGAGACAGTGTTGGTACATCCTTGGTTCATCTGGTTGGGCAGTTGGTCAACAGTTGTATGTTTAGAACTTGGACTGAAACTTGCACATCCCTACAGCTATAGTTACCTGAACTGGATGGAGAGTCGCACAACCTAAAAAATCATCATGTGCATCTCACACGCAGCCCGCTACCTGGGTGCAAAGCCTAGATTGTCACACACCCTTCCAAGTCTCTGGTTGAAGCCTTCCACTTGACTTGGAACCAGCTGCCAAGATCAGTTCTGGGGACAATGCTGCAGACTCTTGAGCTTTGTTGAAACTCTGTGAGCATGAGAGCTATTCTCAACCTTCTCTGCCAGTTATTAGAATGATCCAAGTATGACCTCAGAGACCAGGCAATTGGCATATTTTGTTCCCTCAGGATGTTGCATCCTGTTCCTTCAATGACTGCAAGAGCAGCCAGTTCAACATATTGAATGACGTCCCAGGCATATGCGCTGAGTGCACCTTCCCATCCCTTGCTGTCATTACCAGAAGGGGCACCATTATTTGTGGTATATTTGAACTGCTAACGATTAATAGACTCCCCCTCCCCCCTTTCCTTTTGTATTGCCTCCTCTTGACACGTTTTTCAACAGGTGAAGTGTCATTGACTCAGACTCAAACTTGCTGGTTAGGGTGATTGGTGTAACAGCCTCAGTTATCCCTGGTCTTTGTCACCTTGTACAGCGTGCCTAGCTCTAACACTGACATGTCACTCAAAGCCAAGTGGACAAGTAGTGATAGATCCTCTATATCCTGTAGAGGAGACAGGGTCCACAGGAGAGAATTGTACTTAAGGTACTTTATTGTCTCTGGTACAGACTCACAGTAGCCCTCCCAACACACTGATCCACAAAAGCATCCAGTCACTTGAGAGTAGTCAGGATTGTTCCTAGCTGCTTATGAAGGCCAGCTAAACCATCTCTTGCCCAAGAACAGTGGAGGTTGCGAGTTGTGCATTGAGGCTGGTGCAGTATTTTATAGAACAGTTAACTAAACTTGCTGATTCTATTTTAATGTATTGGTAAGATATGCTTGAAGTATATCTGTTTGCCTTTAGGAACCAATGAAATTAACAGCCCAAAAAGTGATATATATTATGACAACAGAAAAGCTTGTGGTAAAATTTGCTATATAAAAACTTGAAAATATCATTAATTTGTGATAAACGGAGACAACATATTACCATTTTCAAAGAGAAGACAAGAACTAACACAATGTTAGTTGCAATATATGCTACAGTAACTATATATGACAAATGCCGATTTATTACAAAGTTAGTTTTGCACAACACCCATAACTTGAAAATTCTCAAAAATATACATTTACTCAAGTAGATATGTACTGTAACTTGGATGAGTTTTTTAAGTGAGGATACCATTGATAAAACTGTATAAAGCAGAAATACTAGCAAGTGTCCGAAATATTGAAAAAAAAAAAAAAAAGTCTTCCTTCATGTGAATATATGATGATGAAGTTATGGAACAATTGTTTTTGAATGAGTTTGCTGTTGCCAAAGGTTTCTTAAAAACGCTAATTATGTTTACGTTTGGCAAGTTAATAGTAATTAATTGTGACACTTAAAAAGTCAAACATACAGAATATATCATGATATACATGAGGTGTGACACAATCAAAGAAAGTTTACATGAAAACAACATGAACAGTAAAAATTAGAATCTGGAATTTCATATAGACCTTTCTGGTGCATGTTATCACACACAAATGAATATTCGGAATGTGGATTATCTATGTAAATAACATGAAATGCGTGGATCTTTTTTAGTTGAATTTGTGACATGTTGTACACTAGTGTGCTGAAAATAAAAACTGCAGTGTCAGTTTCTCAGTCAAAAGCATGGAAATTATGGTGCACAAACACAGCCTGTCTTCTGCTGTCTAAAAATGGAAGTCATGGATGTGGAGTCCATATTTGTAGAGTTCTGGAAAACATTTGGTATTGCACATTATTTACAAAGATCTGAGTGCAAGGAATTGGTTCTCAGTTATGACTTGATTGAACACTTTTAGAATGATAGAAACCAGTATGTTGTCCAGAATGGTGATTGTCCATCAGAGACAAAGTTGGAACTCTTGTTCTCCATACAGATCAATAAATTGTCAGACAGGGTGATTGGCAATTAGAGGCAGCTTGCTGGTGACTCTTACATATGGAAATACATTATCAATGAATGACTGTAGTGGGTTTGAATGACTTGTGCTGAATTTCTGTTTGAGACGTTAAATAACATATTTCTTTAAATTGGGGTAACCTGAGTTGATGCAAATGAGTGAGGGTAATGTTCTTGTGGTATTCAAATCTGGTACACTGTTTGACTCAGTCATGTTGATTAAATATCTATTGTAGGCACGACGTTGTTTAACAGCATAAAATACAGTTAGTGCACATAATCAGTTTAAGGTAACATGAACTGCCAGGTTCAGTGTATTGAAAGAATCTGGGAAAGTACAGCACTTCTATAACATAAACATCTATAAAATACTCTCTATAGAATGTTTGGAAGATTCATTTTTGAATACTGCTGTTGTGTTCAAGATCCTCAGTAGTTTAGAGTAAAGGTAGACATTAAAGAAATCCTGAGAAAAATTGCTAGATTTATTCGTGATCAACTTTATCAGTACAAGAGCATCACAGGAATGGTTTGCAAACTGCAGTGAGAATCTTCGGAAGGAAGGTGGTGGTGTTTTAATTAAACACTGTTGAGGAATTTCAGGGAATCAGCATATTTGTCAGACTGCAGAACACTTCTACAGCCTGTAATGTACGTCTCATGTAACGGCTGCCTGCATGAGATGAGGGAGCTTGGGGCTCGTACAGAGATATACTAGCAATCTTTATCCTTTGCCCCGATTTAGGAGTGGGACATGATAAGCAGTGACTCATTATGCACAAAGTACTCTCCACCATGCACTGAGTAGTGGCTTATGGAATAAAGGTGTAGGTGTATTATGTTTTATACTCCGTAAACTATGTGACAGTATGTTGTATAGGCAAACCAACCAACAAGCAGTATTCAAAACCCTCAAAAATTCCAAAAGAAAGTGAAACAGCTTTTAGTGATACTCAGAGGAAAAAGATTTATTTGATGTGCTTGATGAATATGATTTGAACTTTCAGTAGAGAAAAAAACTGTTACCTTTTTTCTTTTTGCACTCTTCAGATTTCATAGATTCTCTTCACTTCTGTTACAGATTCAAATTGGTGATATCATCCCATCACGGCAATCATTTGATTCACTTCTACGATACATATACTATGCTGATGTTAATATGCCACCAGAGGACTCCTTGTATTTATTCAGTGCGCCTTACTTTTATGGGTTCACCAACAATCGACTTCAGGCATTTTGCAAGCAGAACTTGGAAATGAATATCACGTTTGAAAATGTTATTCAAATTCTTGAAGCTGCTGATAGAATGCAGGCTACAGACATGAAGAAATATGCCCTCAGCCTTATAGTGCATCACTTTGCAAAGGTAAACAATTCTTTAAAAATAGGTTGGAATGATTTCATTAGTAGTATATTCATTTCATGGCAGGAAAGAGAAAAACTAATTTTGTTATACTTTTTTTAGCATACTATGAGAATTTAGTTTTTAATTCTTTTATTATGCTTAGAAACTAATTACACATCATCAGTAGATACATTTTGGTAATAGAATGTGATGATGCGTTATTAGTGAATGGCCTACAAGGGGAGAAATGTATTACTCCTATTTACATCGGTTCCATTATGTCTCTAAGAGTAATCTGAAATCTGATTAATCTATGATGTCTTGATTGGTTCCCTCTCTCCATTTGTTATCATTAACATTAAATATAAATACTTCATCAATTTTTCAACAAAATAAAAGGTACCAGTATCAGTTCCATACGGTATAATAGTAGTAATAATTCTGTGTGCCATCTTGCTTGCATCAATGAAAACAAGTTACTTTCTCTTCAGTCATGTCCAATAATACAGACATTAAAAAGCTTATTGTGATTACATGACAACTAGTACCCCTATCAAATAGTGGCCCTGCATTTATAATGACAATGGAAGACTGTTCAATACGTCACAGCATTCATTTCAGTTTTCTTTATAAAAGTAATTGTAATTTATTGACTCAGATTTTTAAAGTAAAATGGTTGTGCAATAAATATTTTATGACATACCTGCATTTGTAGGGTTTTGCTATAGTATAATACATCACAACTATATAACAAATATTACTTGGCTGTATTACAATTGTCTTGATACATTTGAAATTCAAGAACGTTTTTAGTTGTTTGTACATAACAATTTGTCAGGCACCTTCAGTTATTGTGTGTCCATATGCACTCTCTCAGAGATAGTAATGTTACAACTAAATATCTAGGTGCCATACTAGTGAAGGTCATGAACATCACTGCATTATTTTATAAATTGCTATTATGTCGTAAGATGACAGCTTTACTGAATCATGAATCATTTTTAAAAAGGACAAAAAATCATTGTATTCAAATTCAGACTATCCATTCATTACAGTGTATCACTCCTTTTTCATCCGTTCATATATTTTCCATTCTTAAAGTATGTCTAACTTCATTCCTTCCGGTGCCACATGTAAAATTTTCATGGCACTCTCAATACCATCCTCTGTATGTTTTGTCTTCACAAATGATGGCCAAAAAGGAGTCCTGTTGTTGGGGCTGATATGTTCCTTGTACCTAGTTATAAAACTCTCACCAGTTTGGCTTCTATTAAAAAAAAAAAAAATCACGTTCCACAGTGTAATCTCTGTACAGCAGATGCTTAATACTTTCATTTAATTTACAATTTAAACCTTAATTGACCTGCTGTTTGAATGTTATTTTGTACTGTTCAGGGAAAGTGTGCACTAACTTTTCCCCACACAGCCATTATATTTCAAAGTAATAAAATTTTTTCATCTTCACATGTTGTTTTTTTTCACTTTTGTATTTTTTGAGGATCTGTGTAACTAATCTTTCCTTAAAACCATTAGCTACTGCTACTTGGCCGGCCGGAGTGGCCGTGCGGTTCTAGGCGATGTAGTCTGGAACCGAGCGACCGCTACGGTCGCAGGTTCGAATCCTGCCTCGGGCATGGATGTGTGTGATGTCCTTAGGTTAGTTAGTTTTAATTAGTTCTAAGTTCTAGGCGACTGATAACCTCAGAAGTTAAATCGCATAGTGCTCAGAGCCATTTTACTGCTACTTGTTTTAGGATGCATAACTCCTGCCGTATTTGAGTTTGGCAGCTTACATAGCTGAGCTACCATAGCAAAGAAATACATCTTTTTATGTTGCAGTAGGTGGTTGCAGTCATCCCTTATGATTGCATATGAGTATGTTAGTTTATGATAAATCGAAAATTCCAACTTATTTTTGGCCCTTGATATTTTTGAGTCTAAGAAGTCTTTTGGGCTCTTTTTCTTAAATGTATTTAATACGGTGATACTACTGGTTAAAAGTCATGTGCAGGGCATGCATGTCATCCTCCCTACCCTATATTACAGTAAGTCTATGTAGCATTTGTACATAACTATCTTCTGTGTCAACGGTGGATTATTCTGAAACACTATTGTGTATGTATTGTTGATAGATATGTCCACTGATAACCCTGAGAGGTGAGAGGCAATTGCCCATTGCCAGACCATGTTTCTGTTGGTACACTTTCTCGCCAAATTCAAAGTAATTAAAGCTCAGACTAAATTCCTTAGCTCAAGTAATTCTATTAGTTTCCCCTTTCCCATGGTGCTATTGCATATTAAATTTCTTATTATTGCTATAGTTTTGTCTGTTGGTACATTACAAGGGTGAATCAAATATAAATGGGATTTTCGTTCCTGAGCCCTTCTAGTATTGTTTGGTGACGCCGTTAGGAGTAGGCCTTATATACACAGCTTTGTCAATAATGCTCATGAAGTTGGAGCAACAGGTGCACCACTCCACACCACTGCGCAACATATAATTATAAAATTTCTTGCTTGTAAAGGAGTTTATGCAATGGAAATTTTCCAGAGACTGGCTGCACAGTTCAGGGATCAAACACTGTCAAGGATACATGTGCTTGCCTAGCATAAAGAGTTCAAGGCAGGAAGAGAACTTCTGAAAAAACACCAACAACAGTCACTGTCCTCAGACCAGCATTACATATGATAACATTTATGCAATTTGAGACATTCTTGAAGGCAATCAGCAGGCAAGAGTATCAGAATTTGCACAATGGGTGAGAATACATTATGGGCACTGTCAAGCAATCATCACTAATGACCTACAGTTTTCTAAAGTGTGTTCCATATGGGTCCTTCGCCTTTTCTTTGAAAGTCAGAAGTTGAGATGTTCAGAGATCTGTCAGTGGCATGTAGCAAGGTGTGAGAAAGAAGGTGATGCATTTTTGAGTCACATCATCACCTGTGTCGAAACATGGCTCCACCACTATACTCCCAAATCCAAAAAGGCAGTGAGTAGTGGCAGAGAAAAGGGGAGGGAGCCCCAGTGAAAACTGAGACCTGACTGTCACCTGGCAATATTCTTTCGGCCGGTGAGGCATTTTTCTCATTGATTTTTTGGATGAGCAATGCACAATCGATGCTGTGTACTACTGCAAGCTGTTGAAGAAGGTGAGAAATGTGCATTGCTGCGAAAGACAAGACAAACCAACTCAAGAGGTCGTCGTCCTCCATGACAACACCAGGCCCCATACTGCAGCTCTAAGTGTCTCCAGACTACAGGAAACACAATGGACTCAACTTTGTCGTCCTTCTTACAGCCCAGACCTATTTTCCTGTGATTTCCAGTTGTTTGGACCACTTAAAAAAGCTCTAGGAGGATGTTTATTTGAAGATGATGAGGGTGTGGAGGAATTGGTGTACAACTGGCTCCTGATGCAACCAGCTTCATCCTACTATGCTGTGATAAAAAACCTTTCTTCTCACATATTTCTGAAGTGGGGAACCATGTGGAAAAAAATGTTGTAGCTGCCTTTTGTCTTTCAATAAATCATTTTGTAGAACAAAATCCTGTATATATTTGATTCACCCTGGTAGTATATAAGCTTACTGTGTCAGCTGGCACTAGTAGCATGTCTTCAATGACCAACCAATCTTTAGCTTCATTCACAAAAGCTACACTGCTTGGTACATTATACTTAACTGGCAATCTGAATGAATTACAAGAAGAGAAAGCAATAACAGTAAGAGCTGACAGAAGCAGTACTCTTGTTGTAGTTACAGAAGATGATTACAGTACAAAAGTACTACAGTTTTTTGTAGAGAATGATGCTGTAGAAGTTGACAGAGACACAATGGAATCATTTCAAGGTACCCTTAAGAAAAAGATTGAGAGCATGCTATTTTTGTTACTTGAATCCCAAACTCCAGTGAGTCAGTGCCTTAATAAAACTGCACAGAGAGAGCAAAGATGACAGATTGAAATAGGTTTTCATTTTAAAAAAACTGTCAAGTTTGTGGATAATTTTGATATTTGTGAAGTGTATTTGGAACAAATACAGCAGTACTCATTGGTTACTGGGAACTCGACTAAAAGACAAAATAAACCTGCAGTGGATTGATAGATCGTACATAGCCACACAAAAAACAACAAAATTGTGCCTTCTTTAGTGAGAACTATCATCCATGAATTGTTTTTCTGAAACCATCATAGAACATTTGAGAAGCTTCAGCAATGGAGTTGAAAGGAGATATCAAGATTCTAGAGGGAAGAAGCATAGGTTTTCTTTAGTAGTATCCTCATATAGAAGATGCCATCACTGAATCCGAATCTGAACTATGTAAGGGATGTAATATGTTGAGTGTTTAGGAAGAATAGCTGTGTATGGCCCATTAAAAGGTCAGAATAGGAAGGTGCTATGTGAGTACCCATAGCAGTTTTATGCATTTATTTTGCCTCCAAGGTAGAAATAACTGTGGTCAGAATGTGCTTAGCCAAAAAGATTAGGAATGGCTTGTTCATCAAAAGGATTCTGCAGAAGATAGTGTTTCATGTCAATAAGACCATGAATATTGGGGATATTGGTGTACCCGGAGGTAGCATCCAGAGTGACAGACCGGGGTAAGTAATGAAACTGAAACTCACATTAGCAGAGAAGTGATTCATGTCTGGACTGTGGCAAGCAGTGTTGCAGAAAGTTGTTAGGAAATGCTGTGTACCAAGGCCAAGGTTCTTTGAGTGTGAATATTGTGACCTGCCATGATGGGATGATTAATAGAAAGACCAGTGGAGTCATATTTATGGAGCTCTGAGACCACATAAAAGGTTGTTGTACATGGGGCTTACCAATGTCAGGAGGAAGATGGTGACAGGTTCTGTGATGGGCCAAATACTTTAATTAGCTGTTTGAAGGTCATGTACTTCAGGGACAGTGTCATAGCCATAATGTTTATAAGCAAAGGTGTCGAAAAACGGTGACAATCAGCTACATAATAACTACGATTCATGGCAATATGGTGGTGCACTTGTCACAAGAAGAAGTTCAGAATCTGTTTTTGGGTCATTAACAGCCCTCTGTTCCATAACTGTGACACTCATTGGAAAAAACATTTGGAAATGAAGGCTGACAACAGGTTGAAAGTGAGAAATTTCTGTAATGGTAACAAGGTGTGAAAAGGGTAGAGGGGAACAGAACGTTTTTGCAATTGGTTAGGATAAGGATCAGTGTGTGCTTCAGATCAGTTGTGGTCAGTTCGTGTTGATGAAATGCTTCCACTGAAGAAAATGAGTACAGGAAAACTGGTCCATAAAATGTGCTCTGTGGTCAAATGACTGCCTGTTATTTTCAAATCCATCCCTTCTTCTTATCATCTCTTCCCCACTCTCATCTCCCATCCTGTTTATGTGCAGCCCTCTGCCAATGCACCTGCCCATATTTCCCCACTCCTTTCCTTTTTTGTTCCCTTGTTTTCCAACCTCCCTGCCTCACAACCTCCTGACACTGCACCGGTTGGCAGTCTAATCTCCGCACACTCCACCAGACAGCACTCGTCTCTCTCCCCACCTGTACACTATTCTATTATCTCTTCCCCTTCCCCCTCCCCTTCCCCCACCACCTCCAGATTGCTGCTTGCATCCCACGTGATGCTGGATTCTGGTCCGAGATGCTGGAGTTGGCGATCATGTGCACGTGAGGTGTGCTTGCTTGCTTTGTGTGTGTGTGTGTGTGTGTGTGTGTGTGTGTGTGTGTGTGCTTGTTTACTGATGAAGGCTGTGGCCAAAAGCTATATGTGAGTGTCTTTTAATTTCTATGTTGTTGACATTCCCACCTGGAGTTTCCACTGTTTGAAATACATGTATAATATTTGTATGTTGAACTTTTCTGAAATTTATGCAGTTTAATTTATGGCTTTATCAGCGTTTGGAAAAAATCATAGGTTTCATATACATGTTAGGTTTAATCTGACTGACTAACTACTAAGAATCTAAGTGTAGCAGCTTATATCTAGTATAACAATCTGATGTGAACTTGTCATTTGCTGTTAAATTCTACAAATGATCAGAAATTTTAGTTTTGACATGCTTTCCTGTTGACATATTCCATGATTCTTACAGGTTGCAAGATTGCCGAAGATGCGGTCTCTTGGTCGGGAATTGCTTCTTGATATTCTGGAAGCCCTTGCTGATGACATGAGTGATTCTAAGCTTTGCCAGGATATGACAAGTGTTAGTCTCAACAGTGACACTTGAATGTATGATTAATTATTTCTTTCTGTGAAATAAAGTTTGAAGAAACTGTCACATCATTCTCCCTTGCTTTTTTACTTAAATATTACAGTGAGAGAATTTAGTTCAGCACGATAACATATTTGACATTTTTAGTGGGGATAATGCTTACAGAAATGTTACTACAGAGTATATCATAAAGTCTTCCAATCTTGCCTTGAGGGACTTGGGAAGATAATCAGCACAATGTGCTGATGTGTTACCAAAGTGTGGAACAGTTGAAATAAGGTAAACATGAATTGTTCAACCTGTCAAAAATCTACATCTAAAACAGCAGGTGGTGGTTTTGGATGAGAACAGCAAAGCAGGTGAGGGGGTAGAGTCTTGACTATGGCACTTGTGGCAGTTTCCGGTGACTATAGGAAGCCGTGTGGTGCTGGTGTGCAAGACTCGCATGTTGCCTTCATCATTGGACTTACTTGGAGGTGTTTGGCCGATCTTCTTTTCAGGATAGCCGGCTGTGTCGATCTCTCTAACCTCTTCTCCGAAGATATAATGCTGTTTCGAGGAATTTTCTCAACTCTCAAAATGTTTCTGTACACTTAAGATACTTTTAAATCAATGCCACTATATTTTCACTTCCACAAACAGAACACCACATAATAGTTTTCGCATAAACAAACAATATTTCGTGAGCCCAATGACTTGCGGACCGTCAGAACTATTAAGTATTTTTACAATAAATTCAGTTCCAGAGGTTTCCCATAGTTCTGGCAAGCCCACCCTCAGAATCTCAAGAGAGTGAGTAAGTAAGTGAGTGTCTTTCTTTTCTTATAACTTCGTTCAACTGTTCACAAATTCAAAATAATGACTGACGTAGCACCGTCACGGAGTAAGACGCGCTTGCTCCTTGTGCTGGGCGTATAGCTTCTGTGGCGAGTGTGGCAACCACTTGCCCATGTTAATCAACAGTCCACATTGTACCATTCTCCTGATACACATGCACCCTGTGCCCACAGAAAACCGGCACAAGGTAGACACTCTCCCGTCTCTCACACTCGTACGTAAAATATCGGGTGTTCGAGACAGTGGAAAGCCGAGAGTCTTTATAACTGGTGTCGAAATTTTTGATGCACTACACACTGTACTCCATGGAGTCACCATGGGATTTGTCCTTGGCCCACTGCTGTTTCTCTGTTTACAGGGTGTTACAAAAAGGTACGGCCAAACTTTCAGGAAACATTCCTCACACACAGAGAAAGAAAATATGTTATGTGGACATGTGTCCGGAAACGCTTACTTTCCATGTTAGAGCTCATTTTGTTACTTCTCTTCAAATCACATTAATCATAGAATGGAAACACACAGCAACAGAATGTACCAGCGTGACTTCAAACACTTTGTTACAGGAAATGTTCAAAATGTTCTCCGTCAGCGAGGATACATGCATCCACCCTCCGTCGCATGGAATCCCTGATGCGCTGATGCAACCTTGGAGAATGGCGTATTGTATCACAGCCGTCCACAATACGAGCATGAAGAGTCTCTACATTTGGTACCGGAGTTGCGTAGACAAGGGCTTTCAAATGCCTCCATAAATGAAAGTCAAGAGGGTTGAGGTCAGGAGAGCGTGGAGACCATGGAATTGGTCCGCCTCTACCAATCCATCGCTCACCGAATCTGTCGTTGAGAAGCGTACGAACACTTCGACTGAAATGTGCAGGAGCTCCATCGTGCATGAACCACATGTTGTGTCGTACTTGTAAAAGCACATGTTCTAACAGCACAGGTAGAGTATCCCGTATGAAATCATTATAACATGCTCCGTTGAGCGTAGGTGGAAGAACATGGGGCCCAATCAAGACATCACCAACAATGCCTGCCCAAACGTTCACAGAAAATCTGTGTTGATGACGTGATTGCACAATTGAGTGCGGATTCTCGTCAGCCCACACATGTTGATTGTGAAAATTTACAATTTGATCACGTTGGAATGAAGCCTCATCCGTAAAGAGAACATTTGCACTGAAATGAGGATTGACACATTGTTGGATGAACCATTCGCAGAAGTGTACCCGTGGAGGCCAGTCAGCTGCTGATAGTGCCTGCACATGCTGTACATGGCACAGAAACAACTGGTTCTCCCGTAACACTCTCCATACAGTGACGTGGTCAACGTTACCTTGTACAGCAGCAACTTCTCTGACGCTGACATTAGGGTTATCACCAACTGCACGAAGAATTGCCTCGTCCATTGCAGGTGTCCTCATCATTCTAGGTCTTCCCCAGTCCCGAGTCATAGTCTGGAATGTTCCGTGCTCCCTAAGATCAATTGCTTCGAACGTCTTCCTGTTGGGACACCTTCGTTTTGGAAATATCTCGATACAAACGTACCGCGCCACGGCTATTGCCCCGTGCTAATCCATACATCAAATGGGCATCTACCAACTCCGCATTTGTAAACATTGCACTGACTGCAAAACCACGTTCGTGATGAACACTAACCTATTGCTGCTAAGTACGGATGTGCTTGATGCTAGTACTGTAGAGCAATGAGTCGCATGTCAAAACAAGCACCGAAGTCAACATTACCTTCCTTCAATTGGGCCAACTGGCGGTGAATCGAGGAAGTACAGTACATACTGTCAAAACTAAAATGAGCTCTAACATGGAAATTAAGCGTTTCCGGACACATGTCCACATAACATCTTTTCTTTATTTGTGTGTGAGGAATGTTTCCTGAAAGTTTGGCCATACCTTTTTGTAACACCCTGTATACACATACACACAAGAGGTGTGTGAGGAAAGTAATGAGACTGATTTGTTACCTACCAAAGTTTTTAATTTTTTTAAACAATTATATTGTCCTTCTCAAAGTAGTTTCCTTCAGTAGTGTCACCACTGAAGCCATTTCCAGTCTTGGTAGCAGTGCAGAAAGGCTTCAACTGGTAGGGCCTTTAACATGTTGGTCACATTCTTTTGAATGTTCTCCAGAGTTCCAAAATGGCTTCCTTTAAAGACATTTTTCAATTTTAAGAAAAAGTCACATGACCTCGGACCAGCTGATTACGAGGACTGTGTAACTACAGGAATGCCTTTTCAGAGCAAAAATCCCGTGATTGAAGTGGCCGTGTGACATGGGGCATTGTCACGATGCAGCATCCACCTGGCTGTAATCTCTGGTCTCACTTGATTCACCCTTTCCCTGAGCCTTTCTTTGTAAAACACTTGGTTGACAGTTTGTCTTGAAGGAACAAATTCTTTATGCACAATACCCTATTGTCAAAAAAGCAAAATGGCATTGTTTTGATCTTTGATTTGTTCATTTACCTTTTTTCAGACAAGGAGACGTCTCTGTGTGCTGCTCTTCACTTTGCTGCTTTGTCTTGGGATCATACTAAAAAATCCAGGATTCTTCACATGTGACCACACGACTGAACCATTTGTAGTCATTGGCAATCCTCTCTAGAAGACAAATGCATATATTTCTTCAGTTACCCTCCTGCTCATCTGTGAGATTTTTCAGCTCTATTTTGACACAAATCTTTCACATGTTTGAAACTTTTATCAAAATTTTATGTATGATGAAAGCGTTTCAGTTTAACAGTTTGCCTGTCATTGTTATTGTTAAACATTGGTCTTTTCTCATAGAAGCATAAACAAGTTGGATGTTTTGTTGGTTTTTGAAGCTGAAGGTCTCCCTGTACAAGGTTCATCTTCAATGTGTTCACAGCCTTCCAAAAATAATTTGTGCCAGTGAAAAACTTGTGCTCTTGACGAGCAATGTTCCCCATTGGCCTGTTTCAACTTTTCAAAGGTCTCACTCATGGATCCCCCAAATTTAACACAAAACTTGACCGAATGAGATGGTGCAGTGGTTAGCACACTGGACTCACATTCGGGAGCATGGCAGTTTAAACCTGCATCTGGCCATCCTGATTTAGATTTTGTGTGGTTTCCCTAAATCGCTACAGG
The DNA here is from genome assembly GCF_021461395.2 of Schistocerca americana. Lineage (NCBI taxonomy): Eukaryota > Metazoa > Arthropoda > Insecta > Orthoptera > Acrididae > Schistocerca > Schistocerca americana. Next base: position 394,298,164 of record NC_060126.1, on the reverse strand, counting down.
CAATGCCAGGATGGTTCCTTTGAAAGGGCACAACCGACTTCCTTCCCCGTCCTTCCCTAATCCCATTTGACCAATGTCCTCCCAGTTTGGTCCCCTCCTCCCAGATCAACAAACCAACCACAAAACTTGATGGCATAATGTTGTTCTAAATTTTGCTGTTCCATTTTTATAGCACACAACAAAAATACAGCTTCACTAATGGCAGATTTAAGAATCACATGAGGGCTGTACGGAGATGATTCTTGGACTGAGCATCTAAAAGGGATAAACACACTGGTCTAGACAAGCAGAACAACACAATGTTGCCAGATCAATCACAGTGTTGTCATTCTTATTACTTTTCTCACACATCTTTTAAATATCTTATCTTTGTCAAACAAAACCGATGTTAATAACGTTGTGACAAAACCACAAACGGTCCACCAACAGTTTACTGATCTAGATGCTCTAAGCAGTAGCAGAACTATTCTGGTATTTTGTGTATAAAATCCCACATGTTAGCTTATTTTGTATGATATTCCACTTGAATCACTAGTTTGTCACAGTTACGTTGGCAAGATGATTGCTTTTAGTTAGTGGTTTCCATGAAGGTTTCTTGAATTCTGATGTGATGCACATTTATCTCTGATTTGAAATTGATACTAATGTACACAATCATAATTGAGGGATACAGGGCCTCTAAAATATAGTCTGTTTTTACCAGAGACATTGGGTACTTATTTTCTGACCAACCAGCCTCTTTGTAGGTTCAGAATTTCATTCAAAGGTTGTGCATGTACCATTAAGGCAGGTTACTTTTTCATACTGACACAAACCAAGCAGCAGCAATCAACAGGATGGTTCACACTAGCACAAGAGTATGTGTGCATGTAACTCAGCCAGTGACAACTGCAGAGAGTTCTTTTCTGAAGAGACATTGCATGTTTCATGCTTTTTCAGTTAAATTATAAAAATCAATATACAGTACAAGTATTAACTGATAGGTGAATAAGTTACAGTTTCACACAGATGGATTATGGAATATGTACATAAATAAAATAAATGTATGTAAATAAAAATAAATATGTTTAAAATGTATGAAATGGGTGTGTCAATCTGATGTAGCACAAATAATTTCAACATACAGTGCAATATCGCTACACAGTGATGGGTAACCCTGTTATGGAAAAGTACCATTTTGAGAATTATAAATGCTGACTGTCATATTTTGCAGAGAGAATTTCCTGAATAAACAATGGGAAAAGTTAACCCAGGGCACATAGTAGATGTGAAATTTATTCCTTCCTAAAAACTATTTTCACAACAAACAGGTCAGGGGCAATTACAGTGGAAGTGGAAGAAGAGGAGGGGCCTAACATTTAAGATCAAAGGATCTTGGACTAGGAAGAGAGAGCTTTATTTAGTGCAGAGCGCTAATCAATAATTAAAAGGATTCTACTAACTGGATCAAAAAAATTCTTTAGCATATTATGAAAGAAGCAGAATCCATGTACTATAGACAAAAAAAAAAAAAAAAAAAAAAAAAAAGAAAAAAAAAAAAAAAAAAAATCAAAATTCCAAGAATAAAGCAAAGGAAGTTTTGGGGTATTATTAGGCATATTACAAATAAATTTGATAAGCCGAATGATATTAAACTCCTTGATGACAGCAGCAGTGAGGAAAATGATGCCGAATTAAAGTAATTGGCCACTAAATTCATTTATTTCTAACAGTAGCTGAAAACACAAGAAGAAAAACTGACCACTGAAAGCAGATCCATAAGACTTTCTTGGGCAGAAATCAGATATTCCACCACCAGACATCAGTTTTTCCAAATCATCTCTTGAGAAATTATAAAAATCAGTAGGTTTTTGAAAGTTGGGGTGGCGGCAGGAAGGGCATCCGGCCACCCCTTCTAACTAACCTTGCCAGATCCGTTCCTAACCGTGCCGACCCTGTGACACTGCGGGACAAGGCACCAGCAAAAGAAAGAAGAAAGAAAGTAGGTTTTTGAAAGTAGTATCTGTTGTGGTTACAATGTGAATGTCCCCCATAGCATAAAACTATACCTACCAATCTGCATCCGAGGCGCAGCGCACATTTCAAGCAGCTGTTTGACTGGATGGTGGTGTATCTGGGCACAATCATCGATCTAGTTAACAAGAAATGTGACTCATCTGTTCTACTGATCCATAGTCCAACCTCAATGATCCCATGTCCGTTGACATTGAGGATTTTATTTGTCACCGTGGGATCATGTAGCAGCCATCTGCTGCAGAGCCCCATGTTCACCAATGTGCACTGTAGTGCGTACTCTGAAATGTTTATGCTGAAATGTAGCATGTTTAATCCAACCATTTAACATGCTACAGCGAACCATAATTAACTCGTTATCATAACTACAGAATCATGATCACACCATAAACATACATGTATTTGTCAGCTTTTCTATATGGTAAAAAATTTCATATCTTTACTACCCCAGATACAATTTCTCCAATCCTGAACAATGCTTTCACTTAAAGTTGGTTCAGGAGTTGTCATGGTTTGAAAACATTGTACATTCATTACTATACAAAACTGCATGTGTCAAAATTGAAGCCAGCTTTGCAGACCTATTACTCCTGGTTCAGAGAAAGTAATTGGTTTATCTTAAATTTCCATAGTTTGAGAGTTGTGAATTAAGATACACTTTCAAAATACACCCATTTTTATGTTGTAACATGTTTCTAAAATCTGTTTTGATAATATTGAAGCCTGAAATTTTCTGACCATGGTAATGTTCTTAATTTCCCATATTTTGGATTTTAAGGGGAATATTAAAAATTTAAACCTTTGTTTAACCTTTTGTGGGTGGTATTTTTTTGGTATCAATTGTGGTAATTTTATTTTTGTGATTTAGGACCAAAAACTATGGTTGTATATTTTGGAACCTTTGTGAGCTGTTAAAACTATGGTTGTTAATAGATTTTCTTCTTCCCTTTTGTGAGCTGTTGTGTGTTGCTATTGAAGATAAAAATATATATAAAAAACAGAATTTTTTTTTTACTTCAATAATATTTACGTTTCATGTTTACAAGTGGTTTATGTTCAACATTGACAATTTAGTGCCCATAAACAATTAATATTTCTTTCTCAAACAAAATTTCAAATGATCGTCGTCATTTTTTTTTTTTATTTTCCTTGATATTTTCAGAAGCATGGTTCAATGCACAGGGGTAGGCCTACTCTGCAGAAGCAGCATATGTATTGTATTCTCATGTCTTGAGATTGCTTGTTGAATATGATCTGGTATGGTGCCCTCCTTGGTTATAATGGTTACTGTACATCCTTTCTTTCTGCAGGGTGTGAAGTCTTCTTCTTCTTCTTCTTCTTCTTCTTCTTCCTTTCCAGTCCTAATCAGAAGTTCAATTGATCTTAGTATCCGTCTTTTCCTTCATTCATTTTGTACAGTGTAAGGGCATGTACAATTGCCAATTCTAGTAGGAAGTATGGAGTCCCATCACACCACTTGCAAGAATATTGACCTACTGCTTAATGTTATCTAAATTGATCTAAGTGGTCTGCATCTCCCATTATATCATTGTATGTTGCCACAGCTCTTCAGCATGTAATACTGCTCATAGTATCATCCTTATCCTTGCCGGAGGCAAGTGTGGTGTCTCTAGGATTGTCTGAAGTGCTCAAAATAGAGACATGTTTGTTGTCCATCCTTAGCTGTGATATCACATTTGAATTCAGACTGCAATTCTCCTATTTTAAACGTACATTTCTCTTTCATTACTGAAGGCAGTCCTTTCTGGTTTGCTGTCACAGTGCTTATTGAATAGATACCATTGTTCAAGAGCAGTGTCATTAAATTCACAGTGGTGAAGAAGTTGTCAAATGCTACCACACTGTCGCCAAGTTTCACATCTTGGATGAGGCTAATGACTACCCACTCCCCCACAGAATTTCCCATAGATCCATTGCCTTATTTTATGTGTAAATATCAAATTTTGTGAAATAGCCTGTCTCTGAGTCTGCGAAACACCACCCCCTGTATCCTCATTTGATTGGTTTCAAAGGCATATTTTGCTTGAGTGATCTCTCCCTGTTGAAAGGTAGAATATTTTCATCCACAACAAATACCACACTGGCAGTGTATGGCTTATGAATTGTGTTGTGCAGAAAGGTCACGATTTGGATGCCCTCTTGGAGGATTCAGTATATTGTCATTTATGAGAATCTTTTTGAAATGTTTGTATGTCATAGAGTGACGTAGAGCAGGTTCTGAACTCCAGTAGTCCATTACTCTTGGCAACATAACAATACCCATTGAAGATATTTACCTGTTACTCTTCTACAGATAAATCATTCCAGTTTTTTGTCACCTCATATACAGTCTGACCAGATCTACCATTTTTTGTTTCAGTTTCTCTCCATACAGGTTTGCTTCTGAGCCACATGCTCTAACACCTAAGTGGCATCCCCCCAGGGGACCCACAACTCTTTTGTGGATACGTGCGTAGCGAGCACGGGACCCCGAGCTAATGTTGCCTTCCTTCCTTTCCGGGCTGCATACCTTCCCTTTCCGCATCCCTCCCCATCCCCCATCTTCGCCCCCCCCCCCCTCACCTCTGGCTCTTTCCTTCCCTTTCTCCCCCTCTGGGAGTATGGTTTGTGCCTACGTTCGGAGACGGACGCTTGTAAATGTCCTGCATTCTTCGCCTTCCTTGCTTGTATGTCTTCATCCTTCCTTTGTCCTTCTCTTTTCCTTCCCTCTTCTCTTTACCCTTTTCTCCGCTGCGGCGTTTGAGACCTCTCTTCTTTCCTTTCCCTTTCTCTTCCTTCCTCCCAGTGCGTGTCTGAAGGTCGACCCACGCACTTCCATGCGTAGCCGGTGACGGAGTAACGCGTAATTCCCCGTCCCGGGTAGACAGGTAGGACACGTACGTACCCCCTGGTAACGGCCAGGCCCAGGGAGGGGTGATTACCCGAGCTGATAACCTTCCGAAAGTGCCAATTGGTCCCTCCGTCCATTTGTCGGGAGGTGTGACCTGAGGTGTGAACAATCACCTGAGGCGGGAGTGCCCTGAGAGAGGGCCCCCACAAGGGAGGAGCGCGCCATCGGAGACGCCGGTAATCATGGGGGATTCTTCTGCAATGGTTTCCTCACCTTCCACTATGTCTGCTCACAAACGTAAGTTCACTGAGTCTCAGCCACAGTCAGTTCTTCCATCGTTGCCACAGTTCCTTGTTGTTTCTCGGTCTGACGAAGGTCACGACTTCTCCACGGTCAACCCTTTCATTATTCAGAAAGGTGTCGACGCAATTGCAGGTCCTGTAAAGTCTTGTTCCAGATTACGGAATGGCACCCTGTTGTTAGAAACAGTCAGTGCCCTCCAGGCACAAAAATTGCTGCGTACCTCACTACTACACACCTTCCCTGTCCGGGTGGAACCGCACCGTACTTTAAATTCCTCGCGTGGAGTCGTTTATACACGCTCCCTCGATGGATTGTCTGACGAAGAAATTCAGCACTACCTATCTGACCAGGGCGTAACGGCTGTTCATAGGGTTATGAAAAGGGTTGACACGAACATCATTCCAACCCGCACTGTCTTCTTGACATTTGACAAAGTTCAACTCCCATCGAAAATCAAAGCAGGCTATGAGATAATTTCCGTTCGCCCTTACGTCCCAAACCCTACGTGTTGCTATCGGTGTCAGCGGTTCAATCACACCAGCCAGTCCTGTTCCAATCCGGCCAAATGTGTTACGTGTGGCAAGGATGCCCATGAGGGTGCTTGTCCACCTCCATCCCCTCGCTGCATCAACTGTATGGGTGACCACGCTGCTTCCTCACGAGATTGTCCTGTTTTTAAGGACGAAAAGCTCATCCAGGAAATTAGAGTAAAGGAAAAGGTGTCGACCTTTGCTGCTCGAAAATTATTCGCCAGTCGACAGCCCACCGTGCCTCAGAAAGAAAAATACAGCACTGTCCTTGCTTCTCCTCAGCCAACAAAGGAAGCGGCCACGCAGACTTGCGACCTCACCTTTAGTGCCACGGTCGTCAGATCGGCCAGTGCAAAGATCGCCCGTTCAACCTCCCCACTTTCGCCTGCCCACTCTCTGGCTCACCCTTCGTCGAGTTCTGCTAAATCTCGAGCCCAAAAGTCAGACACCAAGACTTCGAAAAAAGAGCATACTCGTGAAGAGTTTTTACGTACCGCAACTTCCCAACCATCGGTTCCTCCTTCCTCTAAACATCATACTTCCAAGAAGGCTACAAAGACACCCAGTTCCTCTCCTTCTCCGCCAAGGCGTGTCCCATCTACAGCACCACCTGGCGGAAATCGCCCTCGGCCGTCTTCTGTGTCGCCGAGGCGCACTGCTGGCGGCCGATCAACCGGCCGATCGCTGGTGGCAGGAGCTGCTCCTGACCAACCTATGGATCAGGATCTTCTGCCTTCGGCTGAATGCCATTCCATGCTGTCGGTCGCAAGCTCAGAGCAGTCGTTGAGTTGACAGCGACCTTGGTCACATTCCTCCTTTTTCTGTTCACCCTATGTCCATTATCCACTGGAATATCCGTGGTATTCGAGCCAATCGGGATGAATTGTCGATCCTCTTACGATCCTACTCGCCAGTCATCTTCTGTCTTCAGGAAACAAAGCTGCGTCCCCATGACCGCTTTGTTCTCCCTCATTTTCAGTTCGTCCGATATGATCTACCCTCTGTTGAATGCACTCCAGCACATGGAGGACTCATGATTCTTCTCCATGAAACTCTCCATTATCACCCAATCCATTTAAACACTTCCTTCCAAGCTGTCGCCGTTCATCTTTCCCTTTCCGGATACACGTTCTCTCTTTGTACTGTATACTTTCCATCGTCCACACCAATGGCACGAGCTGATCTCCTTCATCTTCTTGGTCAGCTTCCACCCCCATATTTGCTGGTTGGGGACTTCAATGCCCACCACCCGCTTTGGGGATCTCCACATCCTTGTCCACGTGGCTCACTATTGGTAGACGTCTTCCACCAAGCAGATCTAGTTTGCCTCAACACTGGGGTCCCTACATTTTTGTCTGCCTCCACGACAAATTTATCTCATTTGGACCTTGCAGTCGGTACTGTTCCGCTAGCTCGGCGCTTCGAATGGTTCGCCCTTGATGATACACACTCGAGTGACCACTTTCCATGTGTCCTTCGACTGCAGCCTCAACTGCCCTACATGCGCCCACGACGCTGGAAGTTTGCCCAAGCCGATTGAACACTTTTTTCGTCTCTAGCGACATTCGATGACCGTCACTTTCCCAGCGTCGACGATGAGGTCACACATATTACCGACGTTATTCTTACAGCTGCGGAACATTCAATACCACGCACCTCCGAATTGCCCCGGCGCCCCCCAGTGCCTTGGTGGAACGAGGCATGCCGTGATGCAATACGTGAGCGGCGATGTGCTCTCCGCGTTTTCCGCCACCATCCTACTTTGGCCAACTGTATCCACTATAAGCAGCTCCGAGCGCGATGCCGTCGTGTCATCCGCGATAGCAAGAAGGCAAGCTGGAAATTCTTTATTAGCTCATTTAACACCTTCACTCCCTCCTCGGAAGTTTGGAGTCGGCTTCGACGGTTCTCAGCTGCGCCTAGTTTCTCCCCGGTCTCTGGGCTCACTGTCGCGCATGACACATTAGTGGACCCTGTCGCAATTTCTAACTCGTTGGGTCAGCACTTTGCTGAGATTTCGAGCTCTTCAAATTACCCGCCAGCGTTTCTCCCGAAGAAACGTGCAGCGGAAGTGTGACCTCTTGCTTTCTCCTCTCAAAATCGCGAAAGCTACAATACTGTTTTCTCCTTGCGGGAACTCCAACATGCACTCTCTTCTTCTCGCTCCTCCGCCCCAGGACCAGATGGTATCCACGTCCAAATGTTGCTGCATTCATCAACCCATAGTCTGCGTTACCTCCTTCGCCTTTATAATCGAATTTGGACCGACAGTACTTTTCCCAGACGATGGCGGGAAGCTATCGTCGTTCCTGTTCCGAAACCTGGAAAGGACAAACATCTCCCCTCTAGCTATCGCCCCATTTCTCTGACGAGTAGTGTCTGTAAGGTTTTGGAGCGTATGGTGAATTACCGTTTAGCGTGGTGGCTGGAATCCCGCAGTCTTTTAACACCTGCTCAATGTGGATTCCGAAAGCATCGTTCTGCAGTTGACCATGTTGTTGCTCTCTCCACTTATATCATGAACAATTTTCTCCGGAAACGCCAAACAGTAGCAATATTTTTTGATCTGGAGAGAGCATACGATACCTGTTGGAGGACAGGCATCCTCCGCACACTGTTCTCTTGGGGCTTTCGAGGTCGGCTGCCCCTTTTTCTTCGCGAATTTATGGCAGAGCGCACATTTAGGGTGCGGGTGAACGCTACTCTCTCCCGTATTTTCTCCCAAGAAAACGGGGTACCCCAGGGCTCCGTGGTGAGTGTTGTACTGTTTGCCATTGCCATCAATCCAATTATGGATTGTCTCCTTACTGATGTCTCGGGCTCCCTCTTTGTGGACGATTTTGCGATCTACTACAGCTCTCAACGGACCAGCCTTCTTGAACGACGTCTTCAAGGATGTCTCGATCGCCTCCACTCTTGGAGCATCGAAACCGGCTTCCGTTTTTCTCCCAGTAAGACCGTTTGTGTTAATTTTTGGCGACGTAAGGAGTTTCTTCCGCGCTTCTTACATCTAGGGCCTGTCAACCTTCCGTTTTCAAACGTCCCTAAATTCTTGGGTCTTATGTTTGACAGAAAACTGTGCTGGTCCTCCCACGTTTCCTATCTTTCGGCTCGCTGTCTGCGATCCCTCAACACCCTCCGTGGCCTGAATGGTACCTCCTGGGGAGCGGACCGAGTGGTCCTTCTCCGCCTCTATCGCGCCTTAGTGCGCTCGAAATTGGACTATGGAAGCATAGTCTACTCCTCTGCTCGGCCGTCTATTCTTCGGCGTGTTGACTCTATCCACCACCGTTGATTACGTTTAGTGTCTGGAGCTTTTTACACCAGCCCTGTGGAAAGCCTTTATGCTGAGACTGCTGAACCTCCGCTGTCCAATCGGCGAGCAGTCCTTCTGAGTCGTTATGCTAGCCATCTGTCTTCCATGCCTGCTAATCCAGCCCATGACATTTTTTTCGACGCCTCCTTTGATGTAGGGTATGCAGGCCGCCCCTCCTCCCTACTACCACCGGGAGTCCGCTTCCGTCAACTGCTCCATTCTCTTTCCTTCCGCTTTCCTAAAACCTTCTTGACAACTTGGGGTACAGTGCCGCCTTGGCTTCATCCCCGGATCTGCCTGCTCCGTGACCTTTGTCGATTTCCCAAGGATGGCACCCCTTCACTTGTTTATCGTCGGGCATTTGCTGCTCTGTGTGTGCAAATGACGGACGCCACATTTATTTACACCGAAGGCTCGAAAACATCGTTAGGTGTAGGGAGTGCCTATATTGTTGGCGACACCCCAAATCACTTTCGGCTTCCCGAGCAATGTTCGGTTTATACTGCGAAGCTTTACACTGTTCTCCAGGCTGTCCACTACATCCGCTGCAATCAGCGGATACAATACGTTATCTGCTCAGATTCTCTCAGCTCTCTCCTCAGTCTCCAAGCTCTTTATCCTGTGCACCCTTTGGTCCACCGGATTCAGGACTGTCTGCGCTTGCTCCACCTGGGGGGGCGTCTCGGTGGCGTTCCTCTGGCTCCCGGGACACGTTGGTATCTGTGGAAATGAGGCGGCCGATATTGCAGCCAAGGCTGCAGTCTCTCTTCCTCGGCCAGCTATTCAATCGATTCCCTTCGCGCGATCTGCAGAGCGTTCTATGTCGACGTGTTGTTCATTTATGGCACACGCATTGGTCGACACTTACCCATAATAAATTGCGGGACATAAAAGCTCTTCCTTGTGCTTGGACCTCTTCCTCCCGAACGCGTCGTCGGGAGGAGGTAATTTTAACTAGACTCCGGATAGGGCACTGTCTTTTTAGCCATCGACATCTTTTAAGCGGTGATCCTCCCCCACTCTGTCCCCACTGCTCTCAGCTGTGGACAGTAAGACACCTTTTAATTGAGTGCCCCTATTTTAATCTGTTACGCTCCCGTCTACAGCTATCGCCTGATATATCGTCGATTTTAGCAGATGACACGCGCTCAGCCGACCGCGTTCTCAAGTTTATTAGTGCCAGTGAAATGACGTCAGTCATTTGAAGCTTTTTTTTTTTTTTTTTTTGGGGACAACCAACCCCTTTCTGTAGTGGATTTTTAAGCCTTCCTTCTGCTTTTAGTTTCTCCAGTTTTATGACTTTCGTTCCCATTGCTGCTGGTTTTCAATTTCGGTCTTTTACTGTTTCCTAAGTCACGGACTGGGCACTAATGACCATAGAAGTTTTGCGCCCTAAAACCAAAAACAAAAAAACAAAAAAAAAACCACCTAAGTGGCAAATAAAGAAAAGGAAGTAGTCTATCTCTGTGCTGTGGTTATTAAATAGGTGACTGACAACTGGTTCTCCTTGTATATCAATGTTAAGCAAGTAACAAACAGTAGTGTCACCTGACCATTCCCCTTCTGCTGACAGCTCTTCTGCATTTATGGAACCATCACTAGAAATCTTGATCTCCACAACACACAAACTGTTTACATTACTGTTTAATCACCATCACTAGAAATCTTTATCTCCTCAGCACAAAACTGTTTACATTACTATTTAATCAGACTGTGGAATAAAACACAGATTAGGGTGCTGCATAATGTCTGAAACAGAATTCATTTTCTGTAACTTCATGTCTTTCTGTTTAAGAATCCTCAGGACTGTTAGGTACTGAAAATGGCAAATTTTTGTGGCATGTATTTCATTCTACAGACTTCTTTCTTGACATTTTACTACAATAGATAACCCACAATTGTTATATGATTAATAAATGATAAACTAATTTTCAAATTATATTTCGTTGTTAAGAGAGCAAAACCTCATATCTAAAAATTATGAATTTTTCAGAAAACTAAAAAAAAAATCTTACACATACAAGTTTTAATTGATATAAGTCATATTACTGCTGAGCCATAAACTAAAGAAAGAAATCTGCTGCACCTATTATTCAGCCATTTTTGGTATTTATGACCTCCTTTAACAAGATACGAGATTTTGCAATAAAACATTCTTAACATACAATAAGATAAGAGTTCTTGTATTCAAGTAGTTTTCAATGTTACTGATTGAACGTAGCTTACAAACACATAAAACAAATATAATTTAACTTTAAACCCTTTTCACACAAAAATTAAAGTTATAGAAAAGCTCTTTGTGGTTTTTGCACAGTTTTCTTGACTTTCTTTGCACAGAAGACCTTTGTAAAAAGGATGACAACCTCTCAGAATAACTGATTTTTGAGACATTAAATCATGATCCTTTTGTGTTTAAATTGCAACTGATCCAGTGCACATAATGTAGTTTTTTGCATACCTGACAACTGGATTGAGGAGTCTTGGAAGTAACCACCAATCCACCTCAAAATCCTGTTTATATTCAATGCCCACACATAGATCTCCTACTTTGTCATACAAAGTGATTTATAGTACAGAACTCAAGAAAATCTTTAAAAATTCGTGAGATACGTTCTTTATACTGGCCCCATTTGCCCCGTCTTACTTTTTTTATCACATTAAAATAAATAGCTGGGAATAGAATACCCTGTTTCTCTTTCTGCATCATTTGACATCTCCTGTCGTGTCTTCCCTTTCTTCATCTGGTGAGCATTGTATTTGACCCTCTGGAGTATTATGTAACTTGTTAGAAAAACAGATCACAGCTCATCTTTTTCTGGATAGAATCCATGTTATTTTCTTTTGTTTCTTTTACAAATGAATGTCTTCCAGCAACTGATTCAATAAAACGTGTTAGAAAAACAGATCACAGCTCTTCTTTTTCTGGATAGAATCCATGTTATTTTCTTTTGTTTCTTTTACAAATGAATGTCTTCCAGCAACTGATTCAATAGCAGGAGTCACTTTTGAATGATCTGTACATTTTCACTAAATGATGAAAAATGTGGCTCTAAATAAAGCTTGGAAGTAGATGCTTGGCAATAATGTGATGGAAACTTGGGAATTTTATCTAAAAATTTACGAACATATTCCATCAGTGTATTACTTCTTTCCAGTCCTTTCCTCTTTACTGTGTTTAATTGAACAGCTGAATGAAAATCATTGTCTTCTACTTTTAAATTGTATTGAGAACAACTTTTTCTTCTTGATTCTCGTACATTGGGTTTTTGTTTAAATTCTTTCCTGTGAACTAAGGTAGCAGCTTACTAGTATACGTTGTGTTGTCCTCTGTTCACATTTTACCAGAATGTATTAAATATTTGACTACCATTCTCCTCAGATATTGAAGAACTGATTCTCTTCTTCTTTGATTTGCAACAGAGTTTCTATGAGCATTGTGGACCTACTTTTATAGGTTCTCTTGTTATTTCAATTTATTCTCCCTTTTTCTTACCCACAGTACTTAACATTCTTTGCCTTTGCAACTTTGCAACTTTTCTTTTCCATACAGAAGATTCTGCTGTACATTTCTTTGCACACTTTCTTGTTATTTCATTACTTTCATTCATAGGTTCTGCTATGTGCTTGATGTGACTAGTCATTAGCTACATCTCTTTTTCTGATTCTAACTTATTTAGTAGAACCTTACAGTCAACTGTATGAAAAGTGGTAGAACAACACACTAATAAGAGGTATTACTGTTTGCAAGCTATCAGACCCACTGGCTGAAAGTTTGCAAGCTATCAGACCCACTGGCTGAAAGTTTGCAAACTATCAGACCCACTGGCTGAAAGTTTGCAAACTATAATACCTGTTATATGTGTGTTCTTCTGCTGCCTCTTGGTGAGTAGACTTTATATACCCAGTTACATTATATTTTCAAAAATTGATTATTTTCATTGATAAAAAGTATCAAAAGAATTAAGATTATGTAAAAAAAAAAAAAAAAAAAGTTTGAGACACACTGATCCGTGTCTAAAGCATTAAGTACCACTTTTTTAAGGTCTGTTATGGCTGATTCTCAAGGAAGTCTGCAGACATTTTTCCAAACCAGTGTGATATTGTAGAATTTCTGTCTTTTATATAAGTGATATGATTAGTTTGAGAACACATATTGCCTCAAGAACTGAATCTGGCAGGAATTCCATAACACAATTAATAGACATCCATTCAATGTTTCTTTAGGTAGAATACTAAGATAGCAAAATAATAAATGTTTTTCATTAGTTCAGCCAGATGCACTCACTTTTCCTGTTTCAGAGGAAACCTCTCAATGTGCAAGATTGGTGCAGTCACAGAGGGTGGGATTATTGGTCGTTGGGACCTCCCATGTTAGGTGTGTTTCGGGCCTCCTTAGGAACATGGCTGCTGAGGAGGGGAAGAAAGCCAGCATGCACTCTGTGAGCATACCAGGAGGAGTCATTCCAGATGTGTAAAGGGTCTCTCCAGATGCCACGAAGAGCACAGGATGCAGCCAACTGCAGGTGGCGGCTCATGGTGGTACCAATGATGTGTGTTGCTTTGGATTGGATCAGGTTCTCTCTGGTTTTGAGCAGTTATCAAAAATGTTAAAGGCTGCCAGTCATGCTTGCAAGATGACAGCAGACCTCAACATTTGCAGGACCGATTGTGGACCTCTGGTACAGAGCTGAGTGAAGGGTCTCGATCAGAGGCTCAGATGGTTCTGCAGATTCCTCAGTTTACACCATATGTTGGTGGGGTTTTCGGTTCTGCTAAAAAGATCAGGAGTTCATTACATGCAGGAGGCAACTACATGGGTAGTGGGGGCTGTGTGGTATGGACTGAGCGGGTTTTTAGGTTAGAGGGACTTGAGGGGAGCACTAAGAAGGGTTTCAGTCTCAAAGGGTGCAGACTGAACACAGGAAAAAGGTAGACCTAGAACCATCAGTATAACAGTTGTAAATTGTCATAGCTTTGTCTGGAAAGGACCAGAGCTCCAAGCGCTGATAGAAAGCACTGATGCTCAAGTCATTATAGGCACTGAAAGCTGGCTAAAGTGGAGATAAGTTCAGCTGAAATTTATAGGAAGGATCTAACGGTGTTCAGGGAAGATAGGCTAATACATTTGACAGTGACCTGTTTGTTGCTGTTAGAAGTAGTTAATCTCGTAGCGGAACTGAAGTACGTAGTTTTTGTGAGTTGGTATGAGTAGACATTATTCTTAGCAACTTGAATAAAATAGTAATTGGATCCTTTCACCAACCTCCCAATTCAGATGATAAAATTGCTGAAAGGTTCAAAGAAAACTTTAGTCCAACTTCAAACGCATCCCCAATTCCATAGAGTTACAGTTGGTGGAGACTTCAATTTCCCCTCAATACGTTGGCAAAAATACATGTTTAAATCTGGAGGTACACACAAAACGTCAACCAAAATTCTGCTAAACCCATTACTTGAAAATTATTTTGAGCAATTCGTTCATGAGCCCACTCCAGTAGTAATGAAAAAAGCATGCCAAATTTAAACGAATGCAAAATCCCCAAGATTGATTATCTTTTACAGAAACTGGAAATTTAGCATGGACTACAATGCAAGAAGTTTATAATAGTTTCCTCAACAAAACTTTTTCTCAAATCTTGGCAGAAAATCCAAAGAGATTCTGGTCGTACGTAAAGTATGCTAGTGACAAGACACAATCAATGCCTTCTCTGCGCAATAGCAATGGAAATAGTATCGATGACAGTGCTGTTAAAGCAGAGTTGCTAAACACAGTCTTCTGAAATTACTTCGCCAAAGAATATGAAGTAAATATTCCGTTATTTGAATCAAGAACAGGTGCCAACATGAGTAACTTAGAAGTACACGGTGAGGCAGAATGGACTCCCTAGTTTCCAACAATCACTGAAGAGTGCACAAGTGTGAGTGGGAGTATTAGCATTAGGTGGGGGAAACGACACGATTTTCAGTAGTCACCATGCCGGGGCCTAGTGAGTATGAAAACTTCGTAGTATAAACATTCTTTAAAAACAATTATAGTGTGGTGGCAATGCAGAGAGCTTTTTGTAGGTGGTTTGGCTTGAATCGTCATGAAATTGTTCCTGATGCTAAACCCATTAGTAAATGGATTACTAACATTAGGGTGACAGGATGTGTACTTACTAGAAAAGCAGCTGGCCAATCTAAAAGTGTGAGGACACTTGAAAACATCGTGGAAGTGAGAACATCCATTGAGCAGTCTCCGTCATGCTCTGTGTGGAAACATGCTGCGATTCTTGGAATATCGTCCAGAATAGTAAGGCGAATTTTACACTCTGGCCTTCACTTACACCCCTACAAGTTGATGGTTGTTAAAGAATTTAGTCCAGAAGACTGGGTGAAATGGACAGATGCTTGCAATGCAATCTTAGCTTTTGTGCAACTCAACACTATTCTGTGGCCTAGCGATGAAGCACATTTTTGCCTATCGGATGCAGCAAATAAACAACATTTTCATTACTGGGTGACTGAAAACCCTCATGAGATTCATGACAGACCTCTGCACAGCCCCAAAGTGAAAGTTTGATGTGCTGCATCCCCCGCAGGCATTATTGGAATATTTTTGAATCTCAAGGTGCAACTGTCACTGCGAGCTCTGTGCACTATTGTGAGATGCTGGAGAAATTTTTACTCCCTAAAATGGAAGAGTATGGTGAGGAATATGACACAGAAGCCTTTTAGTTACAACAGGATGGTGCCATGGCTCATACATCCATAGTTCACACCAAATTCTGCAAGAACAGTTTCCCAGCTGCCTAAGCTCCTTAAGAGGGGATGTTCTGTGGGCCCCTTGCTCTCAGGATTTGAGCCCCTGTGATTATTCCTTCGGGGGAACTTTGGGGCACAGGTTTACGAAGTTCAACCAAGGACCTTGGAAGGTCTTAAGGGGTCAATTACAGATGTCATCACAGGAATAACGCAAGATATGCTGAGAAGAGTTCTCAAAAAGTTTTTTGAGCAACTCAGGATTTGCATCACTTGTCAATGTCATCACCTGGATGACATAATTTTCAAAAGTTAATGAAAATTAAATGGAATTGAATGTGTTTTTTTTTTTTTTTCAGAAATAAAAACCTTTTTTACTACCTCTCTCTCTCTCTCTCTCTCTCTCTCTCTCTCTCTCTCTCTCTCTCTCTCTCTTTTTCTGTATGTCAATTAGGTTCCTTTCAGACTATGCTGATGCAATAGCTCCAATCATATACAAGCACTTGTTTGATGAAAGATCCACATACCCAAAGACTGGAAAGCTGCACAGGTCACACCAATATTCAAGAAAGGCAATGGGATAATCCACTAAATTACAGATCCATATCATTAACATTGGTATGCAGTGGGATTTTGGAACATATATTGTGTTTGAACATTATGAATACCTCAAAGAGAATGGTCTATTTGTGAGCTAATATCCCACAGATGTTCGGGCTCACATGTGGTTCCCCTTTGTCGAAATGTCATGGCTCAAACTTGTCTAGGGGTGGAACCGCTCATGTTGCATTACATGCCCTAAATTAGACACTAATGACCCTTTGGTTAAATTGTCTGACTGATGGCAAGTTTGTGAAATTGTATGAGACAAAGTTAATTTAACATATAATAACAGTAATAATAATATCAGGAACTGAATTAACGACCTATAAATGATGTAGGCCACACAGCTGCGATTTGGTTAGAATAATGTTTATTCAGAAAGCAAACTAATAGCGAAAGTGGTCATACTTAGAGTTACTGTTCCACTCTAGGGCATACCCATTTGATACAGTTCGATCATTCACAATCTCATCGTGAAATACAAGTTATCTATGCGAAACGTTAGAGTTCACACCAGGCGTGCAGCTGCTCACCACTCGGAGACTAAGTTTCGCAATACCACACAACGCAAAATTTTCTAAGTCGTTTCAGTTCCTAGCTACCTAAACACCGACTGTCTGCTTTTGTGTCTCAATCCGAACTGTCCACTTTGGTGTCTCCAGCCGAACTGTTCTTCTGCCTGTCTCCGGCCTCACCTCCCACGTGCCGAACCTCCTCACTCAACTGACTAGGGAAGTTCCCTTTCCTGAAGGCATCCATCTGATTTTAGCATTCAGGTCTTTGTTACAAAACTTGTTAATTTCACTTTAACAGTAAATACTAAACTATTGTAGATATGAACAATATTCAAGTTTTATTGGGATTACCATGAAAATTTATGAAGGATGGTAGATTAAAATTACTGTGGCTTCGTTCCTGAATTCCTACAGAATTAAATAGTTTCCATAAATCTTTCCCTTTATGGCCAATCTTAGGTCTGCCATATTTAATACAGTTTCTACAGAGTTTCTCTATGACATAGGTTCTCGTCTGTCTCACTCTCACACTACAGTGCTTAGACCTCAATAGACAATAGACGTCTGTGAGTTTCCCCATCTTCTGGTGAATCTGCGCCCTTCTTGGCACCCGGTCCTGGACAACTGGGTTCGTTTCACAATTCCTGAAGGCTGACTCTTTTGGCCATATACTTAAATGAGAGTGAAATGCTTGTTAACTCACATATTGACACACAGTCAAAACAGATTTAGAAAACATCGTTCTTCTGAAACACAACTAGCTCTTTACACATATAAAGTGAGTGAAATTGACAAGGGATTTCAAATTGATTCATATTTCTAGATTTCCAGAAGGCCTTCGACACTGTACCTAACAAACGGCTTGATTTCAAATTGTGTGCTTATGGAACCGTGGACTTTGCGGTTGGTGGGGAGGCTTGCATGCCTCAGTGATACAAATAGCCGTATTGTAGGTGCAACCACAATAAAGAGTTACCTGTTGAGAGGCCAGACAATCATGGTGTTCCTGAAGAGGGGCAGCAGCCTTTTTGGTAATTGCAGGGCAACAATCTGGATGATTGACTGATCTGGCCTTGTAACATCAGCAAAACGGCCTTGCTGTGCTGGTACTGTGAACGGCTGAGAGCAAGGGGAAACTACAGCCACAATTTTTCCCAAGGGCATGCAGCTTTACTGTATGGTTAAATGATCGTGGGGTCCTCTTGGGTAAAATATTCCGGAGGTAAAAAGAGTCCCCCATTTGGGTCTCCGAGTGGGGAATACCCAGGAGGACATCGTTGTGAGGAGAAACAAAACTGGCGTTCTACAGATCAGAGCATGGAATGTCAGATCCCTTAATCAGGCAGGTAGATCAGAAAATTTAAATAGGGAAATGGATAGATTACAGTTAGATACAATGGGAATTAGTGAAGTTCGGTGGCAGGAGGAACAAGACTTCTGGTCAGGTGAATACAGGGTTACAAATACAAAATCAAATGACAGCAGTGCAGGAGTGGGTTTAATATGAATAAAAAAAATAGGAGCGTGGATAAGTTACCACGAACAGCATAGTGCATGCATCATTGTAGCCAAAATAGACAGGAAGCCAATGCCAACCACAGTAGTACAAGTTTATATTCCAGTAAGCTCCACAGATGGTTGAAGTCATTGAAAAAATGTGTCATGGGATAAAAGAAATTTTTCAAATGGTTAAGGGAGGCTGGGATGCTATTGTAGGAAAAAGAAGAGTAGGAAAAGTGGTGGGTGAATATGGAGTGGGGGTAAGGAATGAGAGGGGTAGCCGCCTGGTAGAATTTTGGACAGAGCATAACTTAATCATATCCAACACTTGGTTTAAGAACCATGAAAGAAGGTTGTGCACCTGGAAGTGGCCTGGAGACACTGGAAGGTTTCAGATAGATCATATAATGGTAAGACAGAGATTTAGGATCCAGGTTTCAAATTGTAAGACATTTCCAGGGGCAGATGTGGACTCTGACCTCAATTTATTGGTTTTAAACTGTAGATTAAAACTGAAGAAACTACAAAAAGGTGGGAATTTAACGATATTGTGCCTGGATGAACTGAAAGAACCAGATGTTGTAGAGAGTTTCAGAGAGAGTATTATGTAATGACTGACAAGAACTGGGGAAAGAAATACAGTACAAGACGAGTGGTTATCGTTGAGAGATGAAATAGTGAAGGCAGCAGAGATCAAGTAGGTAAGAAGAAGAGGGCTAGTAGAAATCCTTGGGTAACAGAAGAAATATTGAATTTAACTGATGAAAGGAGACAATATAAAAAAATGCAGTAAATGAAGCAGGCAAAAAGGAATACAAACGTCTCAAAAATGAGATCGACAGGAAGTGCAAAATGGCTAACCAGGGATGGCTAGAGGACAAATGTAAGGATGTAGAGGTGTACATACTGCCTACAGGAAAATTAGAGAGACCTTTGGAGAAAAGAGAACCACCTGTATGAATATCAAGAGCTCAGATAGAAAACCCATCCTAAACAAAGAAGGGAAAGCAGATAGGTGGAAGGAGTATATAGAGGGTCTATACAATGGCTGTGTACTTGAGGGCAATATTATGGAAATGGAAGAGGACGTAGATGAAGATGAAATGAGAGATGATACTGCGTGGAGAATTTGACAGAGCACTGAAAGACCTAAGTCAAAAGCAGGCTCTGGGAGTATACAACATTCCATCAGAACTACTGACGTCCTTGGGAGAACCAGTTATGACTCTCCCATCTGACGAGCAAGATGTATGAGACAGGCGAAATACCCTCAGACTTCAAGAAGAATGTAACAATTCCAATCACAAAGAAATCAAGTGTTGACAGGTGTGAAAATTACCGAACTATCAGTTTAATAAGTCACGGCCACAAAATACTGACACCAATTCTTTACAGACGAATGGAAAAACTGGTAGAAACCGACCTTGGGGGAGATCAGTTTGGATTCCTTAGCAATGTTGGAACACGCAAGGCTATACTATCCCTACAACATATCTTAGAATATAGGTTAGTTTCTAACATTTGTAGATTTGCAGAAAGCTTTTGACAGTGTTGACCAGAATACTCTCGAGGGACATGAAAGGGAAGCAGTGGCTGAGAAGGGAGTGAGACAGGGTTGTAGCCCGTCCCCAATGCGGCAAATAAAAGTCGCCCAGATGAGTGGATACAATTTGACGTGAATGTATACAATGCATATAATTGTACCCCATGATGTGCACACCATGTGTATACTCGCCATATGATCCACACCAGTTCAGATCATAGTGTTGGATGTCTCAATGTAAGTGGAGCAGTACAAATGGCACGACGGTACTCACAGCGGAGCAGTGGGTGTTTGTTGTCGAAAGTTACATGACAACAAAATTGTGGAAATGGTGTATTCAGTTGTTTACTGAGAAGATTAATGGTGTCAAAGTGCCAACGAAGAGTGCCAGGCAAAAGGGTGCCAGACAGGATCTGTTTTGAACAATTCAAAAAACGTTCTGAAACATGCCCAGACACCAGAAAATGTGGGTGCAGTTCACCAGAAAATGCTTCAGAGTCCTACCAAATCAACCCGATACCTGTTGCAAGAGACTGGAACATCACATCGATCATGCAGACAAATACTCCACCTTTATCTGCTTATGCATTCCTGATGACTGTCTGCTGGTCATGCAATAAAACCAGTAGATGCTCCTGAGTACCTCCAGTTTCATGAGTGGCTGTTCACTGAGATAACAATGAATGGCTTGGAAAGGGATCTGTTCTTTACGTCTGATGAAGCCTGGTTTCACCTGAGTGGTTATGTTATCTCTCAGAATCACAGATTCTGGGCAGCAGAGAATCCACATGACTTCCATGAAACATCACAGTATGATCAGAAGGTTGGGGTTTGGTGTACATTGTCTTCACATTGCATTATTGGTCACATCTTCTTTCATCAGATGCTGGCATTGGCGCATTACATTGCCAATATTTTTGAAACCATTTGTGGCAGCATTAACAGAGGAGGAAAAGACCTACAATTACTTCCAACAGGATGGAACAACTGCCCATACAATCAGCTAAACCTTGGAGCACATTTACACCATCTTCATGCCTGGCAGAGTTGTTAGTAGACATCAGGCTGATCGCAGCCCTAGCTGATCACCCAGGTCACCTGATCGCTCAGTGTGTAATTACTTTGTGTGGGGAGCCCTCAAGTGTAAGGCGAATTGCAACAACCCTGATAGTCTTCAAGAACTGCAGCAGAGCATTTCAAATGAGACTACAGCAATCCAGCATCCATTAGCCTTCAGCAACTTGCTGGCAAGGCCCCAAAAGCACCAAGAGGTAAATGATGGTCATTTCAGCATCTGCTATAGTCAGGTTAGTACTGTATTTCTTTTCCTCAGCCATGTTTCTTTGTACCCTGGATCACTTTTATTTGCCCCCCACCCTATAAAATTAAATACTTTGGGCTCACACAAATGCATAAATGCGTTCATTTTTCCTACACACAATTTGTGAATGTATTATGAACGTGAACTCCTGGTTCTAGTACACTGTGTATCATCAAATGATTCATCCATGTCATGGACCATTCTTTGGCTGACATTAGTGGTAGTACAGTTGTAATTAGAATAAGAAAAACTGCTAACTGATCATAGCTGAAATTTAATGAAATAACAGTACTGAACAAAACATGTCAGCAAACAATAATTACTTGATATCTCAACTTTTCTTGGTATGACTGAATTGTGATGCACTTTCGTCTCTTCACAGCTAAGCTAAACACCTAAAAGTGCACAATGAGAATTGTTCTTTCATGTTGTCCAAGCACAGTTGTTTATGGATGTGTCCATATTTTACCATATTCCTGACATCTGAGAAAAGCACATTTAATACGTAATGACAGCCAGTATTGCTACTTGTATATTTATAATGAAGTAGGAACAGTATATGATTAAATTTATGGGTTATTTGGGGAATTTAGTACTCACAGCTGCCATCTCTGGCAGCTACTAATGCTCTAACCCAGCTGTGCACCAACTCTAACGAAGCTATGATAAAAGGTATAGGTATGCCATTCCATACTGCCTTAATTTTTCAATAAAAGTGAACACTCTGTAGTCTTTTGAATCTGCTGCATTATATATTTCTTTTAAGGACATTATGATTCCAAAAACACTTCTAAGTCAGACAGTTTTATTCATTGCAGTAGACTTATCTTGGCAAACAGCCATCGTCAGGTTATCTGAAAATAAATGGAATATAATTTTGGTACAATATTTGTAATATTATAGGCAACTATCATTAGAAAACATTATAATAAAATTTGTTATGTATGTCACATGGGTTTGATATTCATACATTACTGTGGTTCTGCTGCTGTCTCTCTGTTTTAATTCCACTCCATTAGTGTTCTGAGAGTAATAATGGTTGGTTGTATTAGATATGACTTGCTATCTGATAGAGTTTTCAGATTGTCTTACCTTTCTTTAAAGTAATAATTATGTGACAGGTTATTTGACAGATGTATCAATGATACTCTATGCTTACAATCAGTTTTGTTTATCATTCTGTAATTATGGTAACCTTTCTTAGTAGTATCATTGGTGGTCTTGTTTAATCTCCACCAGTTTTGTGATATTTTTGTCTCTCTATCCATTTTCTTGATTGATAATTTCAATAAAATTTTGGATGTATTTTTTGAGTTTTAGGTCAGTTAGCTCATTAAGTATTTTTAGTGGGTAGTTGTGTGTATGTTAATAGATTTCAATCTCTTCCAAAATGTTCATTGGTGGTCCTTTTGGATTTTATTCCTAGAACTTTGATAGCTTGTTCTAAGTTATCAGCTGTGTGTTGTTCGGTTTTTAAGTGGTGGAAAAAAACTCAGTGGAATGTTGTCACTGTGTCTAATGTGTTTGTGGTATCTAATACTGAAGTTTTGACCCATCTGACTTACGTAGACACAGTGACAACAATCCAGTAGTTAAAAACCAATCAACACACAACAGATAATTCAGAACAGCCTATAAAAACTGTAAGTGTAATATCTAAAGGCCCACTAATGAACATTTTGGAAGAGATGGAAATTTATTTACATACACACACCTAGCACCTAAAAATACTTAATGAACAAATAGACCTAAAACACAAAAAATATATTGAAAACTTTATTGAAATTATCAGTCAGGAAAATGGATAGAAACACAAAAATATTACAAAACAACAAGGTATTATACAAGACCACTAACAATACCACTAGCAAAGGTTACCAAAATTACATCTGCGAAATAAGCTGTCACATAATTATTTCTCTAAGGAAAGGAAGACAATCAGGAAACTATATTAGATAACAAGTCGTATCTTGTGCAACAAGCCTTTATTGCTCCAAGAACACTAATGGAATTAAAACAAGAGACAGCAAAGGAGCCATGATAATGTATGACTTGTGCAACAAATTTTATAGTAATGTAATTTGATAGACAGGAGAAAACATACAAAAGGTACTTTGTATGTAAGCTTTCAGAAGCAGTGGCTCCTTATTCTGGCAGAAGAGTTGAAGGGGAAGAGGAGGAGTGAAGGGAAAGGATTGGTGAGGTTTAGGAAAAGGAGCAGAGTTCAGAAAAGTCACCCAGAGCTCCAGGTAAGGGGAGACGAACTGGAAAGACTTTCCTTCTCATCCCCTCCTTGTAAGTCTCCCCTGACCTGGAGTTCTGGGTGAATTTTTCCAAATAGTAACCTTTCCATAAACCACACCAGTCCTTTTCCTTCACCCCTCCTCCTTCCCCTTCAAACCTTCTGCCAGAAGAAGGAGCCACTGGCTCTGAAAGCTTGCATACATAATACCTTTTACATGTTTGTTCTCCTGTTGCTGCTTGGCAAGTAGTTTTTTATCTATCCAGTTACATTATATTTTAAAAAATTGATTATTTTTGTTGATGAATTTTATATTAATGTTTTAAATTAATATTTATCTATAATATTTGCAATATTGTACCAAAATTATGTACCATTTATTTTCACATAACCTGATGTTGGCGATATGGTGAAACAGCCTATTGTAACAAATAATGTGACCTGACTTAGCAGCATTATTGGAATCATAATTACATAGTGTCTACAATAAGAGTTCACCAACAGTAGTGGCGGGTGAATGGTGACATGCCAGTCTCTCAGCAACCAATGATCAGCACTCACCAGCACAACAATCAAGCAGCCTTTGTATCAAGGTAGATCAGAACAGCATGATCAACACATGATCTTGCATTACCTTGCTGAAACATAATGTCATGGACTCGTCAAGGATAGAGCGCGCAGCCACCACTCATAACATGTCAAAAATTTAATGTGTGATTTTCCAATTGCTGGCTACATGAATCAGAGTTGACATACACCTACATTTACATATTTACTCCACAAGGCATTGCACAGTGCAAGGCAAATTGCACAGTGCAAGGCAGAGAGTAACATGTACCAGCATTAGACATTTTCTTTCCTGCTCAACTCACAAATACAGCAAGGGAAAAATGACTGTCTAAAATCTCCCATATGAGCCATAATTCCTCTCCTCTTATGTTCATGCTCCTTCCACCAAATTACATTGATGGCAGTGGAATTGTTCTGCATTTGGCCTCAAATGGTCATTCTCTAAATTTTTCTCAGTAGTGTTCCTTGAAAATAACTTTGTTTTCCCTCCAGAGATTTCCATTTGAGCTCCCAAAGCATCCCTGAATCACTTGTGTAAAGATCAAACATCTGCATCTGTACCTACTGTGTCTATATTATCCATGCTTATTATTTTGTCAAATTTAGTCACACTATAAAATAACAGGTATTATTAAAGTCCATTGACATTTAGCACAGCCAAATAATTCAATGGAATGGTGCACAACAAAGCTAACTTAATATGAAATAACAAGGTGGACACCTATACCTGAGATATGAGACAGACAATATCCATCCATATTGTTCGTGTACTGCTTAATAGCAGCCATGTTGCATATGACTTTTTTACAGTAATCAACTTTGCAAATACTGAACTTTTGGCAACTGAAAAATCTGAAACATTTGTGATTGTATGAATGGGCCATGAACTGCTTAAGGCACTGTTTGAAAAATTGTAGCAATGCAAAATGCAAGCATAAAACTATGATGTCCATACCTTATTGTGATGTGTTATAGCTTCGTCTATACAGTAAAGTTAGTTTTATGACAACTACAAATATTTTTATCCTTTTATAATCCAGATTTCTTATGAATTCTCTCACTGTTTGGATTCAGGTCAATGTTTTTGCTTCCCTCCACATTTGTTAACCGTGTCACATGGAAAAATATATATATGAAATGTTTGATATAAAAGTTTTCTCAGTAACTCATGGAAAGTAGAGGATATGAACCCCAATATCTTTTTTTATAGCCATAACACCAGGATGAGAAAGAAGGACACCCAATGATGATGAGTCTGATCTAAATTTTTAGATAAAAAATAAATTCTGAATTCCTGATAATTATACACCAGCGTATAATATCTGTTAACTGTCTGAATTATTTTGTGGGGCTGGAGACATCAAGCCAGTGAAACATCTGACAATGTTATTGTTCATTGGTAAATGATCCACCAACCTAACAAAATTCATATGTAAAAAATTTACCTACCTAAAAACTGAAGGAAATGCTCGGTAAATCAATCTCAGGGTGGTTCCACTTAGCAATGATGAACAAATGATGAAAGAACACACAGTGTGTCCAGTCATTATGTCGCTATATAATCTGACCTCATCTTTTCTTTATGGCCTCTCAAAAAATGTGGAAGTACATAAAAAATTATTTTTATCAACATGGGAATCAAACAGGTCAAGTATTATAAAATAAATATAATAGAACAATGGAAAGTTCAGGTTGGAATATCAACATTCATTGTGCCTGTTTGCAAGTAAACATGTCATCTTTCCAGTGAGCAACATTATCAATACAATAGATTTAGATATTACAAGATGTTCTATTGAAGCCAAGTACAAGCACAGTGAAACTTATATGCCCGTGGTACATGAACAAGTGGAGAAAAGGTGTAAATGTAGGGAAAGAAAGAAAAAAAAATGAAGTAAAATTCTTCCTCTGTTAAAACAAAAAGCTACTCAGACACTCTAGAAGCTTAGCCTGGTAGCAAGAAACTTTCGCCATAAAACTTTACTTTGCTTTTATAGATAAACTGGAAAATAATTTGTTGTTGTGGTCTTCAGTCCTGAGACTGGTTTGATGCAGCTCTCCATGCTACTCTATCCTGTGCAAGCTTCTTCATCTCCCAGTAACTACTGCAACCTACATCCTTCTCAATCTGCTTAGTGTATTCATCTCTTGGTCTCCCTCTACGACTTTTACCCTCCACGCTGCCCTCCGATACTAAATTGGTGATCCCTTGATGCCTCAGAACATGTCCTACCAACCGATCCCTTCTTCTAGTCAAGTTGTGCCACAAACTTCTCTTCTCCCCAATCCTACTCAGTACCTCCTCATTAATTATGTGATCTACCCATCTAATCTTCAGTATTCTTCTGTAGCACCACGTTTCAATAGCTTCTATTCTCTCCTTGTCCAAACTATTTATCATCCATGTTTCACTTCCATACATGGCTACACTCCATACAAATACTTTCAGAAACAACTTCCTGACACTTAAATCTATACTAGATGTTAACAAATTTCTCTTCTTTAGAAACGCTTTCCTTGCCATTGCCAGTCTACATTTTATATCCTCTCTACATTGACCATCATCAGTTATTTTGCTCCCCAAATAGCAAAACTCCTTTACTCCTTTAAGTGTCTCATTTCCTAATCTAATTCCCTCAGCATCACCCGACTTATTTCAACTACA
Source organism: Schistocerca americana (assembly GCF_021461395.2). NCBI lineage: Eukaryota > Metazoa > Arthropoda > Insecta > Orthoptera > Acrididae > Schistocerca > Schistocerca americana. Next base: position 394,271,451 of record NC_060126.1, on the reverse strand, counting down.
TTCCATTATCCTTATTTTGCTTTTGTTGATGTTCATCTTATATCCTCCTTTCAAGACACTGTCCATTCCATTCAACTGCTCTTCCAAGCCTTTTGCTGTCTCTGACAGAATTACAATGTCATCTGCGAACCTCAAAGTTTTTATTTCTTCTCCATGGATTTTAATACTTACTCCAAATTTTTCTTTTGTTTCCTTCACTGCTTGCTCAATATACGGACTGAATAACATCGGGGAGAGGCTACAACCCTGTCTCACTCCCTTTCCAACCACTGCTTCCCTTTCGTGTCCCTCGACTCTTATAACTGCCATCTGGTTTCTGTACAAATTGTAAATAACCTTTTGCTCCCTGTATTTTACCCCTGCCACCTTCAGAATTTGAAAGAGAGTATTCCAGTCAACAATGTCAAAAGGTTTCTCTAAGTCTACAAATGCTAGATGCTAGAAACGTAGGTTTGCCTTTTCTTAATCTACCTTCTAGGATAAGTCGTAGGGTCAGTATTGCCTCACGTGTTCCAATATTTCTACGGAATCCAAACTGATCTTCCCTAAGGTCTGATTCTACCAGTTTTTCCATTCGTCTGTAAAGAACTCATGTTAGTATTTTGCAGCTGTGACTTATTAAACTGATAGTTCGGTAATTTTCGCATCTGTCAACACCTACTTTCTTTGGGATTGGAATTATTATATTCTTCTTGAAGTCTGAGGGTATTTCACCTGCCTCATATATCTTGCCCACCAGATGGTAGAGGTTTGTCACGACTGGCTCTCCCAAGGCTGTCAGTAGTTCTAATGGAATATTGTCTACTCCCGGGGCCTTGTTTCGACTTAGGTCATTCAGTGCTCTGTCAAACTCTTCACCCAGTATCATATCTCCCATTTCATCTTCATCTACATCCTCTTCCATGTCCATAATATTGTCCTCAAGAACATCGCCCATGTATAGACCCTCTATATAGTCCTTCTACCTTTCTGCTTTCCCTTCTTTGCTTAGAACTGGGTTTCCATCTGAGCTCTTGATATTCATACAAGTGGTTCTATTTTCTCCAAAGGTCTCTTTAATTTTACTATAGGCAGTATCTATCTTACCCCTGGTGAGATAAGCCTCTACATCCTTACATTTGTCCTCTAGCCATCCCTGCTTAGCCATTTTGCTCTTCCTGTTGATCTCATTTTTGAGACGTTTGTATTCCTTTTTGCCTGCTTCATTTACTGCATTTTTATATTTTCTCCTTTCATCAATTAAGTTCAATATTTCTTATGTTACCCAAGGATTTCTAGTAGCCCTCATCTTTATACCTACTTGATCCTCTGCTGCCTTCACTAGTTCATCCCTCAGAGCTACCCATTCTTCTTCTACTGTATTCCTTTCCCCCATTCCTGTCAATTGTTCCCTTATGCTCTCCCTGAAACTCTGTACAACCTCTGGTTTAGTCAGTTTATCCAGGTCCCATCTCCTTAAATTCTCATCTTTTTGCAGTTTCTTCAGTTTTAATCTACAGGTCATAACCAATAGATTGTGGTCAGAGTCCACATCTGCCCCTGGAAATGTCTTACAATTTAAAACCTGGTTCCTAAATCTCTGTCTTACCATTATATAATCTATCTGATACCTTTTAGTATCTCCAGGGTTCTTCCATGTGTACAACCTTCTTTCATGATTCTTAAACAAAGTGTTAGTTATGATTAAGTTGTGCTCTGTGCAAAATTCTACCAGGTGGCTTCCTCTATCTTTTCTTAGCCCCAGTCCATGTTCACCTACTACGTTTCCTTCTCTCCCTTTTCCTACTACCGAATTCCAGTCACCCATGACTATGAAATTTTCGTCACCCTTCACTATCTGAATAATTTCTTTTATTTCATCATACATTTCTTCAATTTCTTCGTCATCTGCAGAGCTAGTTGGCATATAAACTTGTACTACTGTAGTAGGTGTGGGTTTCATATCTATCTTGGCCATAATAATACGTTCACTATGCTGTTTGTAGTAGCTTACCTGCATTCCTATTTTCCTATTCATTATTAAACCTACTCCTGCATTACCCCTATTTGATTTTGTGTTTATAACCTTTTATTCGCCTGACCAAAAGTCTTGTTCCTCCTGCCACTGAACTTCATCAATTCCCACTATATCTAACTTTAACCTATCCATTTCCCTTTTTAAATTTTCTAACCTACCTGCCCGATTAAGGGATCTGACATTCCACGCTCCGAGCCGTAGAACGCCAGTTTTCTTTCTTCTGATAACGACGTCTTCTTGAGTAGTCCCCACCCGGAGATCGGAATGTGGGACTATTTTACCTCCAGAATATTTTACCCAAGAGGACGCCATCATCATTTAACCATACAGTAAAGCTGCATGCTTTACACATCATAATAATTACAGTAATTTCATATGTGCGGATGGATATATGTGTGTGTGTGCAAGTGTGTACTTGTCCTTTTTTACCCCTAAGGTAAGTCTTTCCGCTCCTGGGATTGGAATGATTCCTTACCCTCTCCCTTAAAACCCACATCCTTTTGTCTTTCCCTCTTCTTCCCTCTTTCCTGATGAAGCAACCCTGGGTTGCGAAAGCTTGAAATTTGTGTGTGTGTTTGTGTTGTTTTTATTGTGTCTATCTACCAGCACTTTCTCGTTTGGTAAGTCACAGCATCTTTGTTTTTTTATATAATTACAGTTACACACACACACACACACACACACACACACACACAGATATATATATATATATATATATATATATATATATATATATATATATATAATAGAAGGAAACATTCCACGTGGGAAAAATTATATATAAAAACAAAGATGAGGTGACTTACCGAACGAAAGCGCTGGCAGATCGATAGACACACAAACAAACACAAACATACACACAAAATTCAAGCTTTCGCAACAAACTGTTGCCTCATCAGGAAAGAGGGAAGGAGAGGGGAAGACGAAAGGAAGTGGGTTTTAAGGGAGAGGGTAAGGAGTCATTCCAATCCCGGGAGCGGAAAGACTTACCTTAGGGGGAAAAAAGGACAGGTATACACTCGCACACACGCACATATCCATCCACACATACAGACACAAGCAGACATATTTAAAGACAAAGAGTTTGGGCAGAGATGTCAGTCGAGGCAGAAGTGCAGAGGCAAAGTTGTTGTTGAATGACAGGTGAGGTATGAGTGGCGGCAACTTGAAATTAGCGGAGATTGAGGCCTGGTGGATAACGGGAAGAGAGGATATATTGAAGAGCAAGTTCCCATCTCCGGAGTTCGGATAGGTTGGTGTTAGTGGGAAGTATCCAGATAACCCGGACGGTGTAACACTGTGCCAAGATGTGCTGGCCGTGCACCAAGGCATGTTTAGCCACAGGGTGATCCTCATTACCAACAAACACTGTCTGCCTGTGTCCATTCATGCGAATGGACAGTTTGTTGCTGGTCATTCCCACATAGAATGCGTCACAGTGTAGGCAGGTCAGTTGGTAGATCACGTGGGTGCTTTCACACGTGGCTCTGCCTTTGATCGTGTACACCTTCCGGGTTACAGGACTGGAGTAGGTGGTGGTGGGAGGGTGCATGGGACAGGTTTTACACTGGGGGCGGTTACAAGGGTAGGAGCCAGAGGGTAGGGAAGGTGGTTTGGGGATTTCATAGGGATGAACTAAGAGGTTACGAAGGTTAGGTGGATGGCGGAAAGACACTCTTGGTGGAGTGGGGAGGATTTCATGAAGGATGGATCTCATTTCTGGGCAGGATTTGAGGAAGTCGTGCCCCTGCTGGAGAGCCACATTCAGAGTCTGATCCAGTCCCGGAAAGTATCCTGTCACAAGTGGGGCACTTTTGTGGTTCTTCTGTGGGAGGTTCTGAGTTTGAGAGGATGAGGAAGTGGCTCTGGTTATTTGCTTCTGTACCAGGTCGGGAGGGTAGTTGCGGGATGCGAAAGCTGTTGTCAGGTTGTTGGTGTAATGCTTCAGGGATTCCGGACTGGAGCAGATTCGTTTGCCACGAAGACCTAGGCTGTAGGGAAGGGACTGTTTGATGTGGAATGGGTGGCAGCTGTCGTAATGGAGGTACTGTTGCTTGTTGGTGGGTTTGATGTGGACAGACGTGTGAAGCTGGCCATTGGACAGGTGGAGGTCAACATCAAGGAAAGTGGCATAAGATTTGGAGTAGGACCAGGTGAATCTGATGGAACCAAAGGAGTTGAGGTTGGAGAGGAAATTCTTGAGTTCTTCTTCACTGTGAGTCCAGATCATGAAGATGTCATCAATAAATCACCCTTCACAACCTTTCCAGCAAACCTCAACCTCCTCTCATTGCCCACAGACCCAGTCTCTCCCATCTACTCAGTCTCCCACTTCCAGCTCCACTCCCCCCACAACCTCAAAATTCTAATCAACACAATCTGGAACCACAACACCCTAATTCAGTAGTTAACCTTTCCTCCAAACCTCTCTCCCAATCCGAAACCTCTGTCCTATTCAAAGGCCTCACCTTCAGCCCCACTCCCAGATTCAACCAAACAGCCCTTGTCAAAGATTTACTGTCCTACACTCATCCTCTCTGCTGGAAGTATCACTTTGCCACGAAGAAAAATGATCCTAATCCTACCCCTAATGATCCAACTCCCCAAGACACTATCCAAATTGAACCCTGCCTGGAACAGTTCCGTCCTCCGTCACAGCGGGACCCACCTCCTCTTCCTCAAAATCACCCTCTCCAAACCTTCCAGGAATTTCTGACTTCCAGCCTTGCCTCTCAATCCTTCTTAAAAAACCTTAATCCTACTCCCAACATCACCACTGCTGAAGCCCAGGCTATCCGTGATCTGAAGGCTGACCGGTCCATCATCATTCTTCCGGCGGACAAGGGTTCCACGACCATGGTACTTGATCGTCGGGAGTATGTGGCTGAAGGACTGCGTCAGCTTTCAGACAACACCACATATAAGGTTTGCCAAGGTAATCCCATTCCTGATGTCCAGGCGGAGCTTCAAGGAATCCTCAGAACCTTAGGCCCCCTACAAAACCTTTCACCTGACTCCATCAACCTCCTGACCCCACCGACACCCTGCACCCCTACCTTTTACCTTCTTCCTAAAATTCACAAACCCAATCATCCTGGCCGTCCCATTGTAGCTGGTTACCAAGCCCCCACAGAACGTATCTCTGCCTACGTAGATCAACACCTTCAACCCATTACGTGCAGTCTCCCATCCTTCTTCAAAGACACCAACCACTTTCTCGAACGCCTGGAATCCTTACCCAATCCGTTACCCCCAGAAACAATCCTTGTAACCATTGATGCCACTTCCTTATACACAAATATCACGCACATCCAGGGCCTCGCTGCGATGGAGCACTTCCTTTCACGCCGATCACCTGCCACCCTACCTAAAACCTCTTTCCTCATTACCTTAGCCAGCTTCATCCTGACTCACAACTTCTTCACTTTCGAAGGCCAGACATACCAACAATTAAAGGGAACAGCCATGGGTACCAGGATGGCCCCTTCGTACGCCAACCTATTCATGGGTCGCTTAGAGGAAGCCTTCTTGGTTACCCAGGCCTGCCAACCCAAAGTTTGGTACAGATTTATTGATGACATCTTCATGATCTGGACTCACAGTGAAGAAGAACTCCAGAATTTCCTCTCCAACCTCAACTCCTTTGGTTCCATCAGATTCACCTGGTCCTACTCCAAATCCCATGCCACTTTCCTTGATGTTGACCTCCACCTGTCCAATGGCCAGCTTCACACGTCCGTCCACATCAAACCCACCAACAAGCAACAGTACCTCCATTACGACAGCTGCCACCCATTCCACATCAAACAGTCCCTTCCCTACAGCCTAGGTCTTCGTGGCAAACGAATCTGCTCCAGTCCGGAATCCCTGAAGCATTACACCAACAACCTGACAACAGCTTTCGCATCCCGCAACTACCCTCCCGACCTGGTACAGAAGCAAATAACCAGAGCCACTTCCTCATCCTCTCAAACCCAGAACCTCCCACAGAAGAACCACAAAAGTGCCCCACTTGTGACAGGATACTTTCCGGGACTGGATCAGACTCTGAATGTGGCTCTCCAGCAGGGACACGACTTCCTCAAATCCTGCCCAGAAATGAGATCCATCCTTCATGAAATCCTCCCCACTCCACCAAGAGTGTCTTTCCGCCGTCCACCTAACCTTCGTAACCTCTTAGTTCATCCCTATGAAATCCCCAAACCACCTTCCCTACCCTCTGGCTCCTACCCTTGTAACCGCCCCCGGTGTAAAACCTGTCCCATGCACCCTCCCACCACCACCTACTCCAGTCCTGTAACCGGAAGGTGTACACGATCAAAGGCAGAGCCACGTGTGAAAGCACCCACGTGATCTACCAACTGACCTGCCTACACTGTGACGCATTCTATGTGGGAATGACCAGCAACAAACTGTCCATTCGCATGAATGGACACAGGCAGACAGTGTTTGTTGGTAATGAGGATCACCCTGTGGCTAAACATGCCTTGGTGCACGGCCAGCACATCTTGGCACAGTGTTACACCGTCCGGGTTATCTGGATACTTCCCACTAACACCAACCTATCCGAACTCCGGAGATGGGAACTTGCTCTTCAATATATCCTCTCTTCCCGTTATCCACCAGGCCTCAATCTCCGCTAATTTCAAGTTGCCGCCACTCATACCTCACCTGTCATTCAACAACATCTTTGCCTCTGCACTTCTGCCTCGACTGACATCTCTGCCCAAACTCTTTGTCTTTAAATATGTCTGCTTGTGTCTGTATATGTGTGGATGGATATGTGTGTGTGTGCGAGTGTATACCCGTCCTTTTTACCCCCTAAGGTAAGTCTTTCCGCTCCCGGGATTGGAATGACTCCTTACCCTCTCCCTTAAAACCCACATCCTTTCGTCTTTCCCTCTCCTTCCCTCTTTCCTGATGAGGCAACAGTTTGTTGCGAAAGCTTGAATTTTGTGTGTATGTTTGTGTTTGTTTGTGTGTCTGTCGACCTGCCAGCACTTTCATTTGGTAAGTCACATCATCTTTGTTTTTAGATATATATTTTCTACGTGGAATGTTTCCCTCTATTATAACTATGTTTTTTTTTTATAATTTCATGTATGCTTGGGTACTTTCCAACGGTAACATAGGGGAAGTTATATCGTTGCCTTGACTGCATGAAGTTATGTGATGAACAGAGCATTCAGTCTCACAGTAACCAGTATTAAACTCCTTGCTAATCATTTGGTTAAGGACTTTACATTTTGGTGAAAATGATTAAGCATATCAAACAACAAGTTACTTTAAGGACCATAATCATTTTCAGTATTAATTAAATAAATTCTAGATGGTTTTGCTAAAAAGTGCTGCATCATTAAATTCTAAATTAGCTGTCATTGTTATAAATCTTACTTTAATTAAGCAGTGGATGAGAATTTTGGGCTGTGATTATATTCAGTTTTACAAGGCTCGAATGGATGGTTATATTTACAGTATATTGCATTACATTTCATTAAATTGCATCCCTCCCCATTGGGGCGTACATGATGGGAGTAAAAAGCCTAAGAAACCGTAACAAGGGATAAAATTCCCATCCTACATTAAGTTTATGTTAAAATCTTAGTTCATGTTTGTAACATCAAAACAATTACATTATTTACATGTATATAAATTTCATATTTCATTGATCTGATTTTTTAACATTTCAGTGATTGTATCAATTGTATTATAAGGCTGAGGTCTTTTGGCTCAAAATTTTCCACTGTGCAATAAAGTTTGTTTTGCATCTCACCAAAATGGACATCAGATCATCTGGATAATGGTGGTGGACAGCTGCACAATGCTGAGGTGGTGCGAACCTCCCCTCGCCTCGCCTCACCTACTGCTGGCGATATCACAAATCAGTTTTGGTAGTCCACTGAGAGACTGCCCTCATGCAGGCACTGGAATCAACAGCAACAGCTGACAATCAGTCTGGGCATGACAACTCTCCACTGTACCTCTTCACACTGTTTGTCATTGCATAGTATGAAACAGGTTGAGGGGAAAGCTCATTGAAAACAAAAGGACATTTGTTACACACTATGCTGCTCTCAAAGGAATTCTGCTTAATATGGTTATCTTGTTAGAAGTTTCATTGAGCTCATTTGTGTAATTTTTAATTCATACAATCTGTAAGTAGTGGGAAGTTTTATTTTTTATAGACTTTACATTGATATTCCTGATATTAGGCTGTATTATATATAGCTTCAACTAAACAGTCACTGTTAGCTTTTAGCACAGAGTTCAGCTGTTGGCTATCCATATTTATGAAAATGACCATCACAAACACTGGTTGAGCATTCTTTTAGGGCTCAGTTCTTTCCGACATTATTCCAGGCCACTATTATGGCAGCATCAGTTTGCTGTAGCAGAATCTTCTTCATCACATGTCCTTGTGTAATATCATTTATTGGAGACACACAGGATTAAAATCAATTGTGGATACATCACACGATTACTTCCATAACCTGTATTAGCAGAGGTAAGTACCAGTTCACATTAATTCAATTCAATTCAATTCAATTCAATTTTTATTATCACATAACATGCCTTATACAATCAAAGATTGTGACATAAGTGACTTGTCAGTTTTACACTATATATAGTAATACTAAAAATAGACAATAAACTAATAATATATGTGGTGTAACACCTTCAGAGAGGTATTTTAATTACAATTATAATGCATTGTTGCCATTCATGAAATCTTCAACACTATAGTAACATTTATCTTTCAGATATTTTTCCAGGTCTCTTTTGGTACCTTTTACATTTGGGTCATCCTTATCTTTCCATATTTTATTTACAAATTTCATGCCCATATAGTACGGGGTTTTTTCATATGATTTTAAACTGTGGGTAGGTAACATGTAGCTCGTTCTATATCTAGTATCATATTGATGCAAGAAGAAGTTGCCCTCAAAAAGTTGTGGGTTTCTTTTCGTGAAGGTGAGAGTTTCATAGATGTATATGCTTGGAATGCTCATTAGATCTAGTTTTACAAATAAAGGTTTGCAATATTGCATTGGTTTTGCTTCCAGCATTGCTCGGATGATTCTTTTTTGTAGTCTAAAAGCTCTAAGTAAATTTGTTTTTTCAGGCCCCCAGAAAATTATACTATACCTAATGACTGAAACAAAATATGCATTATATACAGTTTTTCTTACAGCTAAATCAGTAATACTATACAAGATATTCATAATATATACAAGGCTATTCAGTCGACCCAGTATGTTGTCCACATGGTGACTCCATAACAGGTTTTTATTGACTAACATGCCAAGGAATTTGACACAGTCTGCAGTCTCAAATTTTTTGTCCATATACCTTATTTCACTTATAGACTGTGCAGATTGTTTTGTGGTAAAATGAACAATTTCTGTTTTTGTAAAATTTAATGTCAAGTTATTGTTTTTGACCCATGCCTCCACTACCCCAACTGTTTGTTCAATATGACGAATTAGGTCTACCTCATTTTTACAACAGACTACAGCTGTTGAGTCATCTGCATACACGATAGTATCAGACTGGACCTGACATGGTATATCATTAATATAACGCAGAAAAAGCAGTGGCCCTAATATTGAACCTTGTGGAACACCTAATTGAGTTTTTTCCAGCCAGAGAGAAATTTCTTCCCGTTGATGTTAATAAGTACTCTTTGTTTTCTGTTTGCTAAGTATGATGACATCCAGCTAAGAGATTTGCCTTGAAAACCATAGCGTGCCAATTTTTGGAGAAGCAGGTCATGATTTACTGTGTCGAAGGCTTTGGACAGGTCACAAAAGATGCCTGACACACACATTCTATCATCAAGACATCTGCTGACTTTTGTGACTAATTCATTTATTACATGGATTGTGCTGTGGCCTTTTCTGAAACCATATTGATTTCCTAAGATAATGCTGTTAGATGAATTGTGATTTTTGATCTGATCACATGCATCTCTTTCAAATATTTTTGAGAAGATTGGTAACAGTGAGATTGGCCTATAGTTGCCCAATTCATCTTGTTTGCCTTTTTTATGTATGGGCTGAACTTCTGCATATTTTAATCGATCTGGGAAACATCCCTCATCAAAAGATTCGTTGGTTATGAAAGAGAGTGGATATGCAATACTGTGGCGGACTATTTTTATTATTTCAGTGGGGACCTCATCCCACCCCACAGATTTTGAATTTTTTAGGGACATTATGATTTTGATGACATCTGAGATGGAAACGTGAGAAAACTTAAAACATGGGCAATTGCTATCTGTCATATTGGGCTTTGTTTTTGGTGGTGAACAGTCACCAAATTTGTTACAGTTTATGAAAAAGTCATTGAATGATTCACAAATGGCACTGGGGTCTGTAACAGCTCTACCATTTATCACTATTTTAGAAGGGCATTTTCTCTTTGCCTCACTGCCAACTTCGCTTCTTGTGACAGACCAAACAGCTTTTGATTTGTTTTTTGCATTTGAAATGAAGTTATTATTCGCAGTACGTTTTGCTAGTTTAACTATTTTGTCAAATGTTTTTTTGTATGTGCTTACATACTGAAGAAATTGAGGGCTTCGATTTACTTTTGCCTCCATATGCAGTTTCCTCTTAGTAGCACTAGACACTCTAATTCGTTTTGTTACCCAGGATCTGCTTTTTTGGGATCTGGTCATCACTGTTACAAAATGGAAGCATTCATTGAATATACCCAAGAATTCAGTTAAAAAGTTATTGTAATTGTCACTTGTGGAAGTGTGTTTGCTGACTGTCCACTTGGTTTGGCTTAGTTTTTTGCAAAATACTTCCACATTTTCTCGACTGAAATTCCTACATCCTTTTGTTGTGCAGACTGAATTTTGCTTCGGTAGTGATAGAAATAGTGCTTTATGGTCTGATACTCCTAAATCTAGAACAAACTTTTCTTTTACATATTAATTATAACTGCTTACAATATTGTCAATACATGTTGCAGAGGTTGCTGTAGTTCTTGTATACTGATCAAAATTGAGATTTAGCCCATTTGTAGCAACCAGGTTCTTTATTTATTTATTTATTTATTTATTTATATACTTGTTCCATAGATCTGTACATGTGAGCAAGTCACTCAGATGTGGAATGTGTCAATATACATAATAAAATACATAGAATAAAGACATTGTTATAGTATTAATAATAGTGCACAAAAGTCATACTTATTAGCTTAAAAACTAGTCAACATAAATGTGAAGATAGCAGTTTCATATTTAGGGCATTATTGCATTTATTTTAACCTTGAACAGTAATCAAAACTTCCCACTTTGGGTTTAAAAGTGACCCAAAAATGGAAATGAGAAAAACAGGAATTTTTACATTAGGGCATTATTACATTAGTTTAACAGTAAACAGTGTCAAAAAATTTAAAAACATCTTTCCAATCTGGGTTTTACTTATTTCTCTGAAAGAATTCCTCTAGTGAATAAAGTGAGGTCTCAAGTAAATAATTTTTCAAGCTATATTTAAATACTGATGTACTACTACTTATACTTTTGATGCTGTTGGGTAGGGAATTGAAAATTTTCGTTCCAGCGTATTTTACCCCTTTCTGAATAAGTGTCAAGTTCTTTAACTCACAGTGGGAATCCTCTTTTCTTCTGGTGTTATGTTCATGACATAGGCTATTCATTTCATACAGAGTGGGATTATTTATTATGAAGCACATCAGTGAATATATGTACTGAGATGTTGCTGTCAGTATTTCAAGTCTTTTAAAAAGATTTCGACATGAGGTTCGTGGGGGTACACCACAAATGATTCTTACTGCTCTTTTTTGTGCTGTGAGGATTTTTTTTGCGGCAGGTGCATTGCCCCAGAAGATGATGCCATAACACATGACTGAATGAAAATAGCCAAAGTAAGCTGACTTTGAGATGGTAATGTCATTGAAGCGTGACAAAATTCGTAAAGCAAATGTTGCCGACGTCAGCCGTTTTAGTGTTTGTAGAACGTGATGTTCCCAGTTCAGCCTACTGTCCACGTATACGCCTAGGAATTTTGATAAGTACACTTGCTTTATCATCTGATCATTCTGTGTGATAACTATTTCTTTTGGGTTTTTGTGGGTTGTCTTGAACTGGATAAAATTGGTTTTTTTCAGGTTTATTGAAAGGGAGTTAATACTAAACCAACCCAGAACTTCTTTAAGGATATCATTGACCTCGGATTCTAAGTCAGTATTTGACACATTATCCACCACAATGCTCGTATCATCAGCGAACATTGTAAATTTACACTGCTTATTGATGGATAAAGGAAGTGTGAAGAAAATTTGTCATCAGTCCTTACATCTATGTTGAAGTCAGCACATATAACCACTTTCTTGTACAGTTTCTCACATTTTAATTTATGTAGCAATGTATCAAACTTATCTAAAAATACAGAGCTTATATGGTACACAGGGGTGTGATATATGCTGATAATTAGTATGCTATACTCTTTAAGTTCTATACAACAACTTTCAAATGTACCTTCTTCATTCAGATGGCTAAAATTCTGTCTGATATAATAGTCTACCGTGGAATGAACTAGTATGCAAGAGCCTCCATTATGCAGTGTATCTTCGAATGTTTCATTTGCGTCGTTTAAGAGAACCTTTCAGTATCACTCAAGTAAGTGCCCTGACTTCGTCACATCAATTAGACTGCGTTCTACACAGAATTCCTTAGTTTATATTTTCATGCATTTTGATTTATCTTAACAAATTAATATAGATTGTTTATGTATTTAGTTCCCATGGATTGTAAAACATCTCACAGCACTAAAGCTAGTTATACATTTCATGTTTTTCTCTCTGTATTTGAAAGTGTAGCTACATACAATACATTTCACTGCTAATTTATTTGGCAGTGTTTCTTATTATCAGTGCCCTGATATTTACATACTAAAGGGTTGTGCAAAGGATAAAATTGTGTATTGCTTCAGGCTCTCCCAATGGACTAGCTGTAAGATTGGTTCTTATGCAAGACCACAGATGTTGTGAAAATTTCAGAATATTTCATTGGCACAACTGACCGAATCTTCAGGTGTGGCAATTGCTCAAGCTGTGACCAAAGCCTGCTATTTATGAAAATAAGAGGAGAAATTGCACAGGCCTGAATGTGACAAATTTCCATGACTAATAGTGCAGATATGCAGATTGGTAGCAAGATACACAGCTGCACCACCTGTCGGACAATGATCACAGTGATGATCACTGCTGCTCATCGGTGAGAAGCTTGAAGGAGAACTTGTTGATTTGTTTAAACATGTGCTACCTTGATTTTCTTTTTATTCAATGACCAACACTTTGAACAGAATGACAGTGTCACAATGGGTAGTCTCACATCACTCATTGTGGCCACTCTTATTTTACGGAAGATTTCAAGGAGAGGGCACTCCAGTCAGCGGAGTTGAAACCTATGTGTTTTTGGCACTGATGTCCTCTGGCCCCAAGGCACTGATTCACTGGATTAATTTTTGTAACACCTAAATTCTCTTCATTAAAACAGGTCCACGATAGAGATGGAGAAAAATGGCGAACTACTGTTCCTGGATAGTTGGTGTGGAGAAAAGAGGATGGCAACTTGGCTCTCACTGTGTACCATAAACGTACTTGCACAGTCTTGTATAAACAGACCACCAGCTGTCACCATCTGGCACAACAAAATGGCGTGCTTAGGATATTGGTCCACAGAGCAGAGCCATTTCATATTCTAAAAGCTTGTCTGATGAGTTACACCAATTCTATACCATATTTATAGAGAATGGATATTCTGAATGGGAGATTCACTATGCCTTACATCTGGTGCATGCTAGAGAAAGTGAGGAGCTGGAAGAAAGTTATGAACAAAGAGGAATGGTCATTTTGCCATATGTCAGTGGGTTTTTTGAAAATAGCAAGATTATTGGTGAAACATAAAGTTGAATGCATCATTCATCCACCAACAAAACTCAGAGCTCTTTTAGGCTCAGTGAAAGATAATGTTGGTTTAAGAAGGTGTGGTGTTTTTTGTGATTCCTTGTAGTCATAGGCTGTCATACATTGGACAAACTTTTCACACTATAGAGGATGGATGTGTCAAACATCAATGACACACACATGTGGACCAGCCAGAGAAATCTGCATTAGCCAAGCATTGCCTTAGTACAGGACATTGTGTGGAATACAAAAACACCAAAATTCTGTCTTTGATGTCTTTGTAATGGGACAGCACTAGTAAAGAAGCAGTTGAAATTCGCAGCTCGACTAATTTGCTTAACAGGAACACAGGAAACCTACTTAGCACAGCATGGGATCCAGCACTGGCCATGTTAAAATCACAGCATACACAAAAGAGAACTGCTGGCCATACGAGGGATGACACTGCAGTGATGACATAGATATTTGGTTAACAACAGCAGAGACGGGCACATACCAGTGCAAACATGTATTTCAACACGTGGCTGCAGACAGAGGATCTGGGGCAGCTGATAGTAGCACACAGTGCGATTGACAGCCTGTGTGTGTGTGTTCCATCATCCGACAAGTGGTTTAGCTATCTATCTCACTACTGATCTGCATATCTGCGCTATTGGTCACTGAAATTTTTGCATGTTCACACCTCCGCAGTTCCTTCTTTGATGGTCATAAATAGGAGGCTTTAGACACAGTCTGAGCAGAGTGTCTGCTCCACCTAAAGATGTGAGTTAGTTGCACTGTTGAAATATTGTGGAATTTTCACAGTGACATCTGATATCTGACCCAAGAGCTGTATTTACAACTAGTCTGTTAGGAAAGCCTCATGCAGCACACCCTATACCCGTACATGGGGGGATGATGAAAGAAGTGAATAAGTTTGATAAACTTCAGAATAAGGAGAGAAAACTGCTGTGTGCTCTAACATTCTTATTAAGATGGATATATCTAATTATCCCAACTTTCATGAAGATTTTGCACTTTATTAACAGTGCAGCCACCAACAGAATTAAAAGTTGAGCCAGCCATGTTCTGGTGAGAGAGAGTATTTGTCAAACTCACTGGGAACTGGACTTTGTACCCAGAGATGTACTGGCTCTTTATCTGAAGATTTCATCACGATTCTCAGAAGATTCTTGTGTGTGGGTTGACACTGCCACATAGGCATCCAAGGACTGGAAGTGACAACATGACACACCGTGTCAGACTAGAAAATTTCATCACTTCAAAGGCCATTTTCTGTAAGAAGAAAAATTAAATGCCAAAATTTGTAGACAGACTGTGTACAAACTTCCAGACAAATCTCTGCCTGAGTAGGTGGTTTTAGTCTTGAGGAAGCGGCCGAACCTCGCACCCACCCCAAGGAGGCCACCTGTTCGGGATACTATTTACTCTGTTGAGCAGGGAATCCTTAAACTTGTAATGGGACACCATTTTCTAACATGACCTTTTTTTTTATAGAAGTAGCCAATACCAATGTTAATTCCAAATCTGGTACACATGAACATTCTCGGCTGTTTAACTAAATGAATTTCATACAATTTTGTACATGATGTTTTATATTTCAGGCTAAAATTTATAAAGAGGAAATTAATTTGTTACAATCATTATATACTAATCTGTATGTACAGTTAAAATTACTCTTCTTTTAGAAATATTTGAAATTATAAAATATCTGGCATACTTAAGATTCCTATTATTAATTGCACAATCTAATGATAATTATTAAATTTATTTCTGGATTCATTTACAAAATAATGTTATATCTTGGTGATGATTTGTCTTTTGTCAAGAAAGTTTGTAAACTCTTTTGCTTTGTAAATTCTTTGGTATATTGTGAGTACTGCAGAATGTAGGGAGTAGTGCACATGCCTCTGATGGAAATGCACATGTTTTTTAATGTTGTCTACAACAACGTAATTGATGGTTGTATGAAAATGGAGATTGTGAAGTCAGTGTGATATAAATGAATGGGATAAAATACAAGAAAATCATAGCAACAGATAGTTCTTCATCAGTTATTTAGTCATCAGGAACCCACAATGTTAAATCAAAATTTCAGCCACAAGAATGTACCCCTAGATGCAAGAACTGGAGCCAACAACAAGAGAAAAATGAATATATGTAAAAAGTTTTTCTCTTGTATGTCTTACACCTCACAAAGCTTTCAAAACTTGTGTAGAGACAGAGAATTTTAATAGTAATGTGTGGGAGGGTAAGATTATAAGTGTGGGCATCAGCCATGATCAGTTGACTAATAACAAAGTTTTGTCTGTTGCAAAAGAAAAAGAAAGGACAATTATTTGTGTATTTGCAGTTTTTATGTAAATTAACTTCAATCAGTTGATAAAAGAAGACCTGAGAGCTGCTCAACAAAGTCGGATCTGCAATGATGAGATAATATCAACAATGATGGACCAGATGAATTGAAACAAAACTTTACAACTACAATGAGGGACATCCATAAGAAAAAAGATAAGTACAAACAAACTATTTGTGAAATTTTTTTGTGAACTCGTGTCACTGCTAGCAAAATGAACAGAGACAAGGATAGTGATGTAGGTGTGAAAGCTATAGAACCCAGCCAAGACATGTTTAAAACAAGTGAAAGTGTAGTCAGCAAAGAAACAGTTAAAACTGATTTTTTGAAGTTGATTTTAACAAATTGAGAGGTAATGACAACAGAACAGTCTGAAAACAATAGTAAAATGGACAGGGTACAATACCAAATAGACCAAATTAGTTATCAGGTTTTGGAGCTAAAAAATTGGCTGTCAGATGGATTAAAAAGTGCGAATGAAAAACTTGATGTCCTAGAAAGTAAATTTATTGTTTTGGAAAATGAGCTAGTAAATGAATCAGCATGACAGGAGAAGAATGTTAATGATGTCAGAGTTCCACAGAAGGCGATAGAGGAAAAAATGGAACAGAACTTTAGTAGTTTAGATCAAAAAATTTTAAATGTTGAAAACAGTATGCTAACTAATTTAAATGTTTTACATCAAAAAATTTCAGTACTTTAGGTAATTGCATTCACAACAATCTGTATTCAAATAATGGTATTGTGTGGTCCAACATTCCAACCAACAGTTTTCCATCAAACAATCTACATCCAGTGAATTTTTTACGCCACTGTAGAGATAGTTTTGTGTCGGGCATGAGTGACGACCAAAAGGTTAAATTTGTTAAGAGTGGTCTTGAAGGCAAAGCTCTGTGGGTAAATATAAATTTAAGTCAGTAGGAAACATATCAAAGTTTTGAAAAAAAATTTTAGATAAATTTTGGTCAGAAGTTGAACAAGGGAGAATTAAAACTGAATTTTTGAATGGTCCAAATTATAGGGAATAGGGACAGTACTTTGAAAGAGTTTTGTAAGAATCAACTTAAGAAACTAACAGATCTTGACAAATCATTTGAAGAAATGACATCGATTGATGCACTAAAAAGGAGATTAGCAGAAAGGTTGCAGTGGGACTTAGTGCACAGACCTGACGATTGCCTTGAACAATTTTACGATATGTTGACAGGCTGGATAGGGCAGTAGAGAGAAGCACATACCATAAAAATCGAAATGATAGAGATCACATTGGTAATAACTACAGATACAGAAATAATGGTAATTTCTAACAGGGTCAACATGGTAATAGAGACAGAAACTTTTAACATCAGGAGAATAGGAATAAGGGGGATAACCATGGGCAACTTAATGGGAGGAACAATCACAGAGGTTACTACTCAGGAAACGGTTCGCCTCAATGTAGGTCCACAGTTTTGGGGCAAGGAAACACAACAAGTACAGGACCCCCAATTTACACTTGCAATTAAACAATAAAAACAGTGTTAATAATGTGGCACAGGTATCTGAAGTTCAATAGAAGGAATATCAGATTTCTCATTTATGTTTTGATCAAAAGTTTTGGGATACTGTGTTTAATTATAGTGATGTAGATACTAATCACAGACCATAATGTGAAAGTAATAAGAATTATGATGTAGTGTGTACTAATGATTTCTTCTCTTGGTCAGAAAACAGTGGTATTGATGTGTGTAAAACAGGTGATGGCTGTATTGGATCTGGATTAGGTGGTATTTTTGATGCACATGTTAATTAGAGCCGTGAAATGACTGAGGTTGGTAAGTCTGAGACTGGTAGTTTATTGCAAATGAATGTAGGTGAAATGTGTGACTTTGATGGAGGTGAGACTTGTGTGTTAGTGATGTTATTGATGAAGTAATTTTGTAAGAATATGATGATGATGATGATGATGATGATAATGATGAGTATCAGGTATTTGTAGAGTTTGAGAATAATGAAGTTTCAGAGTTATTTGTGAATACAGATAATTGATGTTTGTGATGATGTAAGTAAGAGTCATGGAATATCAGTTCAGTCAAAGTAGTTTTTCATTAATGTCATGCACAGTAATAATCCAAACAGTGATGGTGAGTTATCTGTAAGCCTAGAGAATAAAGCTGAAAACTTTTTGAAATTTGTTTGGGACCAGATTAATGATAACATAGATAAATATGCATAGAGTTAGGGGAAAGTATTGTAATTCTATCTGTGTATAGAATTCCAGGTGCAGAAATAATGAAACGTTTTTTGTTGAAATTCCAGTGTCTGTTGCAAAAACTTCAAAAAGAAACCCAGAAAAGAGTCGTAATAACTGCTGATTTCAACATAGATCTAGCCAGTGAAGCTAGTAACTCAACAAAATTCATTGAAACGATTGAAATATCTGGTTTCAGCACAAATTTCACTGATTATACTTGAGTAAATGAAATGTCTCCAGTATGTATAGATAATATTCTGACCAATTACACTTAAAATGAGGCAAATAAGTTTTGTTTAAATTGAGGACTTTCTTATCATTGTGCTCTGTTTATGGAGCCACCAAAAACAATATAACTTTGCTCGAAAAAAACCTACACCAAACGCCAGTTTAGCAAAGAAAATATGAACTTATTCTATGACATTAAATAAAGTAGAGTGGCCTATAAATCATGGTGTTTCATGTTCCAAAAATTTTGCTAGTTTCTTGGAAAACTTCCTAAATGTTTTTAATGAAACTTCTCCCTTTATTGTACATCATAAAAAGTAGGAAATAAAGTAAAGAGGATAACTGAAGGAATAAAAATCTCTAGTGCAAGAAAAAGATGGCTACATAGGGAACTAAAACGTAACAAAAGTCCTGATTTTGTTACCTATGTAAAAGATTGCAAAAATATTTTTGAAAAAGTTGTAAAGGCAGCCAAAGAACTGGCAAATAATAGATTTATATTGGAGAGTGAAAACAAATCAAAGGCTTTATGGTCAGTGATCAAAGCTGAAACAGGTGCCACAGGTAAAGGCCATCATATTTCTGAAATCAGGGTGGAGGATAAAACTATTGTAAATCTTGCTCAGATTTCTGAATTATATAATTAATTATTTATAAGATGAGGTGACTTACCGAACGAAAGCGCTGGCAGGTCGATAGACACACAAATAAACACAAACATACACACAAAATTCAAGCTTTCGCAACAAACTGTTGCCACACGCACATATCCATCCACACATACAGACACAAGCAGACATATTTAAGGACCTTAAATATGTCTGCTTGTGTCTGTATGTGTGGATGGATATGTGCGTGTGTGCGAGTGTATACCTTTCCTTTTTTCCCCCTAAGGTAAGTCTTTCCGCTCCCGGGATTGGAATGACTCCTTACCCTCTCCCTAAACCCACTTCCTTTCGTCTTCCCCTCTCCTTCCCTCTTTCCTGATGAGGCAACAGTTTGTTGCGAAAGCTTGAATTTTGTGTGTATGTTTGTGTTTGTTTGTGTGTCTATCGACCTGCCAGCGCTTTCGTTCGGTAAGTCACCTCATCTTTGTTTTTATATATAATTTTTCCCACGTGGAATGTTTCCTTCTATTATATTAATTATTTATAAGTGTAAACAAATCTAATGTCAATGTAGAATATTACCCAGACAAGGTAAATTTCTTCAACAGTGAACAATTTGAAGGTGAATTTTTCAGTACATTTACCAAAACTACTGTAAAAGATAAAGAAAATGTAATACTATCACTAAAAAGTAAAACATCAGCAGAATGGGATGGGATACCAACAAAAGTATTAAAAAAAGTCTCTAAAATAATTGTACAACTATTAACTACAATAATTAATCAGTCCCTTCAAGAAGGTTGTTTTCCAGACACACTGAAGTATGCAGTAGTTAAGCCACTATTCAAAAAAGGCACAAAAGAACATATGGGAAACTATTGCCCACTCTCTCTTCTTTCATTACTATCAAAAATATTTGAAAAGGTATCACCATAAAAATTCAAAATTTCATACAAAAATTTAAAATAATCTGAAAAAGTCAGTATGGATTTCAAAAAGGCAAAACCACAGTGTCTGCTATAAATAATTTTGATGATAAAATTAGCTCATCTCTAGACAACTAACTGCACGCCACAGGAAGGCCTTTGATAGTGTGAATCACTCCTTGCTACTCTGTAAACTGGAAAAGTATGGAATTAAGGGCACAGTGTTAGAATGGTTTAATTTCTATCTAAACAACTGAAGACGAAGAGTGGTTATATCATCAGGGAGAGGAACTTATACTTCAAAATGGGAAAGCGTTTCACATGGCATACCCCCAAGGTTCTGTCTTAGGCCCCATTCTGTTTTACATAAATGATCTGCCACCTAATATTGAGTGTCACTCAGTTTTATTTGCAGATGACACGTCTTTAATCATTGAAAGTAACAGTACTGATCAAATTCCACAAACTGTATTAAATACTTCAGAAAAATTGGATACCTGGTTTGATTTAAATGAGTTAAAATTAAACCTGGAAAAGACTCAGTTAATGCAGTTTAAAACAAAACAAGCAAAATTAAATGATAGTCAGGTCAGTCACAGAAACCAGGATTTGCAGGAAGCTAGCTGTGTGAAATTCCTAGGAATGCAACTAGATAAAAATCTATCATGGGGATCACATATACAGTACCTTGCAAATAAATTAAATAGCTTAGCATTTGCAATGTTCATATTGTACTATGCTACCAGTATGGGTATAAGAAAAGTAGTATATCACAGCTACTTTGAGCCAGTAATAAGGTATGGAATTGTATTTTGGGGTAACTCAAACCATATGTGTCGAATACCAAAATTTTAGGAAACCATCATTAGAAATAAGCACAATGTAGGGTGAAGAGAATCATGTCATCCACTCCTAAAAAATCTAAATATATTAAGTGTTCCCTCACTATACATATATGAGCTGATTATCTTTGTACACAGTAACCCTGATTTATTTGTAGCAAACCATTTTCAACATAATTACAACACCAGAAATCAAAATGATTTTATGCTGCCCACCCACCGTTTAAAACTTTACGCTCAAACTCCACATTATATGGGTATGAAAATTTATAACAATGTGTAAGGAAGAGAATTGATCAGCATAAAATTAGAACCACTGAAAAAATCCTTATATGAGAAACTAGTGCAGAAATGTTACTATTCAGTAGAAGAATTCATAAACGACAACCTGAAAATTTGAGCAGGAGAGAGCAAGTACTTAGGACTATTAATTTTTAAAAGCTTGTTACTTCTGAAGAAAAATTTTTAATTGCTTAATTAAGTAATTATTCTGTACCAGGTATTATATTGCTAGTATTACAAGGAAAACTGTAAAGCAGTTTTTGTGTTTTGACGAGTCTCCTGTACTTTAAGTCAATGGCTTGAAATTGTATGTTATGAGACAATAAACTTCTATACTACTCTATTCTGTTGTGGAATAAGTTAGTTGTGGTTAGTCAAAATTTGTGTCCAAATTGGTGGAAGGAAGTGGATGAAGATCTAAGCAGGAAATGTAATTTTGACAGTAATATATTTTGTGTTCCTTCTGTAATAAGTGATGTTAATTGTGCTATGGAATCTATTCAGTGTGTTCAATCTTTACCTGACAACATATATTACCAAAGTAATGTTATGATACCAGTAAAGTTGTTAAAACCTTGTAAAACAGTGTGGATGTAGCATTTGATGAAATTGAAAGTGATCTTTTACATGAGGTGTCAAACAACAGAGATGATGATTCAGATTTTGGATGTCCGTACGTTAAGATTAAGATTGATCAGAGGGAAACGAACTGTTTGATTGATACAGGTAGCCAAATCTGTGACATATCTGAACAATTTAGACGTGAGATACAATATAGTAAGAATTTTGTGGAAATGTAAGAATCTTTTTGCAATTTTGAAATGGGACAACAATTATAATTTGTACTGTAAAAATTAGGAATATTATCTGAGCATATCTGTGTGTGATACCTTAATACACCATTTTTATTGCATTTAACTCTGTTTATTAATGTTTCATATGTGAACACTTTTTAATTTCACCTGACATAAATCCCATATAATTGACTTTAAAAATGACTAAGGAGAGCATATCTCATGTGATGTGAAGAAGGTATTGAACAGCATATTTTGCACACAAAATAGTGTTTCAGGATTTGATGTGAATGCTATACAGGAAGTTACCTATCTGTTGGAGCATGTGGTGAGAACTCTGGGGGAGGAAACTGAAAGTTGTGAGTGGATCCACTCCGCACACTGCTGTATGGCTGTGCCCTGCTGGACCAGTCAACTTGCTAGAGATTATGGGTGCTGGGTAACATACTCAAGCATCTGTTGACTGGATCTGTGTTGTGACTGATATTTGTGACTTGTTAGCCAAGACTGCTAAAGACAGTGTTATTCAGCATAAAAGCAGGTGTTTTTTTTCTTTTTTTTCCCAAGTGTGGGAACTGACTTGCCAATACATTATGTAACTTTAAGTCAGTATGGATTTTTTTTAATCATTTTTAAATGAATCTTTTAGGCTTTTATGTACGTAGGTTAGTTTGTATGGACAATTAGCAGATAGTGTGGAAGACGTTTACCAGTATGGACAGTATAACAGGATGTATACATGTCTGCTTTTATACACTGATTTTGGTTCTCAAGCTACTGGATTGTGTCATCGTTCAAAGCTATTTATAACTCATTTATCTGAATTTATCCTGAGTATTGCATCTGACTGGAACTTGAGTTGTGGACTGACTCCTGCTTAACTCTGTTTCCTTTGATTGAGGCTAGATGCTTCTTACAACTACTCTTGAATGTATTGGTATGATTATGAACTTTATTCATTTTGTTGTGTCAAAACGTTTTTGATGGTTTGTTCCTGGTGTGGTTTGGATTCATGGGTCAATCCCCAATTTGTAAAATTAGGCCCTTATATTTTTCTATTATTTTGTTCTTTCATGAATCAACATATCATTGAATACCCTGGTTTATGTGGCTGATTGATTTTGTACTATATGCCTAATCATGGTTGAGTATTCAGTATTCAGTTTATTCTCCATTGACCACTTACAGCGGAATAGGTCTGAACATTAAATATACAATTAACAATAACTTTACAGTAAAGTTTTTACAATTTAATTCCTTTTCTTTTAGGAATATTCTTATATACTAATGTCAATGCTTATTTCAAAATATTCTGTTATCTTATAAAATGGGTGTTTGAGAAGCCAGTCATAAACCTTACGTTTGAAAATATTACTGGTCAGTGACCAAGCAGATGCTGGAAGTTTATAGAAGAGTTTTAAACTCATTATTTTGTGTGAGTTTGCAGTCTTTGTGAGTCTGTGTCTTGGTATGTCAAAGTCCAGTTTGCCTCTGGTGTTGTGGGGATGTATGTTCTCTCTTTTCTCGAACTCATTTAAGTTGCTTTTGACATAAAGCAGTGCTGTGTAGATGCATAGATTCACCATAGTTAATATCATGTGCTCGATAAAGAGGGGACGGCAGTGTTCCTTGGGCTTAGCTTTGCTTATTATTCTGATTACTTTTTTTTGAATTTTCAGAATTTCACTGACAAAGCAAGAATGTCCCCATAACAATATGCCATAGGAAATGTGTGACTGAAAGAGGCCAAAATATACCACCTTTAGATACTCATCAGTGACTACATCTGTCAGTCTCCAGATGAGATAACACACTCTTGCTATTCTCTTGCAGATATGGCTAATGTGTTCCTCCCAGTTTAATTTTGAGTCAATGTGGAATCCTAACAATTTTATTGATTTGCTTTCAACAGCTGTAGTTAAACCCAGTATTAGTTCTTGTGTTTTATCAGGATTACACAGGAGTTCATTAGAAGAAAACCAATCCTTTACTAGTTCTAGTTTTTCCTGTGTTGCCTGATGCAGTTCTGTTGTGTCATGGTGTGTATTGAGCAACGTTGTATCATCTGCATAACACACAACTGAATTTGCTCCTACATGGTAAGGTAAGTCATTAATTGCAATGATAAACAGAAAAGGTGCGAAGCGCGGTGGACATCTGCAGTGTGCTGGTCCGATTGAGGACTGTGTGCGTTGAGGATGCGCCGCCGCCCGGAACTCGGCGCCGCGACGCCGTCTGCTGCTCGGTCGCCCCAGCGGTTCTCGCTGGTGGTTTGTATCGCAGCTGTGCGGACGTGTTGGCACGTGCGCTGTGCTGGGAGGGTTTGCTTCGGCACCCAAGTGGGGCTTTTGCCCTTCTGTGGCGCTGGCGTTGGAGCTGCCGGTCACCGTAGGTGGTGCGTGTTGTCTCCCGCCGGCAGTGCCACGACAGCACGCTCCCGGGCCTCTGTCGGCAGCGGCAAGCTCAGTTGGGAGCACGGGTGGTCGCACCTAAAGCGTCTACTCGCCTAACTCCGGGCGATTGCGCCTCTCTCGAACCCGACCAAGTACTTAGGACAGCACTGCGCGCCGCCGGGACCTGAGAGGGTTTCGAGGTGTATTGTGCAGGGGAGCTCAGCCTCCTCCTGTTTGCAGAATAATTGAGCGGACGCTTGCGTGTTCGCGCAGGTATATTATTCTGGTTTTTACCCATCATAGTTAAGTTTCTTGATTCAGCTCACTCATCGTACACTTAGGCTCTGGAATTTTCTCTTCTCTTTTGAAGATTTGTTTGGATGGATGTTAACCTACAATTTGTAATTCTTGTAATTTACATTGTATCTGTAATTATTTCTCCAGTTTCAGCAGTCTAATGTTGTAGTTTTGACTTGGTATTATTTGTCTTGCGACAGTATGTTCCACAGATCTGAAAATCTGAATGCCATATCCTGATATATGTATGGATTATGACATGTATAGTAGATATTTTTCTTATATTTTCTGTAATATGTTATGTATCAAATACTTCTATACATCTCTCTGCTATCCTGGGCATCATTATGTACACCATTTAGCAAACCTTGTTGACTGTCACAAAATACTGTAAACACCCTGTTTCCAAATTTTGTGAGGGGGATATTGTAATGGGACACCCTTTTCTAACAAAACCTTTTTTTTATAGAAGTAGCCAATACCAGCATTAATCCCAAATCTGGTAGAGGTGAATATTCTTGGCTGCTTAACTAAATGAATTTAGTATGATTCTGTATACAATGTATTATATTTCAGGCTAAAATGTACAGAACAGAAATTAATTTGTTAAAATTACTCTTCTTTAAGCAATATTTGAAATTATGAAATTTCTGACATACTTAAAACTCCTATTATTAATTGTACAATCTTATGATAATTATTAAATTTATTTCTGGATTCATTTATAAGCGAATGTTATATCTTGGTGATGATTCTGCTTGAGTCAAGAAAGATTGTAAATTCTTTTGATCTATAAACTTTTTGGAATATTGTGAGTACTGCAGAATATAGGAAGTAGTGGGCATGCCTCTGATGGAAATGCACATATTTTTTAATGTTTTCTACAACAATGTAATTATGGTTGTATGAAAATGGAGATTGTAAAGTCAGTGTGTTATAGACGAATGGGATAAAATAAAAGAAAATCATAGCAACATATAGTCCTTCATCAGTTATTTAGCCACCAGGAAACCACAAAGTTAAATCAAAATTTCAGTTGCAAGAATGTACCCCTAGATGCAATAACTGGAGCCAACAACAAGGTAAAATAACGATAAGTAAAAAGTTTTTCTTCTGTATATCTTACACCTCGCGAAGCTTTCAAAACTTATGCAGAGACTAGCAAATTTTAATAGTGATGTGTGTGTGTGTGGGGGGGGGGGGGGGGGGGGGGGGTGTAAGATTACACACTGCCCAGGTACACTACTGAGGAACTCAGACGGGAGACATGCCATGCTCTGACACCAAGACAATGTCTCAGCTGCAGAGATGACAACACTGCAATCCCTAAGTGAGGATCCTAATATTGTATCCTGACAGATAAAGGTAATGCTACTCCTATTCTCTCCAAACAGATGTGCTTAAGAAAGATGGACAAGTTATTGGATGACTCTGCACATTGCCTTCTAAACAAGGACCCCAGGACCAAAATACACTGAAGTAGCAAAGAAACTGTTATTGGTATGCATATTCAAATACAAAGGTATGTAGACAGGTAGAATATGGCCCTGTGGTAAGCAACAACTGTATAAGACAAGTGTCTGGCGCAGTTGTTAGATCAGTTACTGCTGCTACAATTGGCAGGTTATCAACATTTAAGTGAGTTTGAATGTGGTGTTATAGTCAGCGCATGAGCAATGGGCACAGAACCTTTGAGGTAGCAATGAAGTGGGGATTTTCCCATATGACTATTTCCCAGATGTACCATGAATATCAGGAATCTGATAAAACATCAAATCTCTGACATTACTGCAGCCAGAAAAAGGTTCTGCAAGAATGGGACCAATGATGAGTGAAGAGAATCATTCAACATGACAGAAGTGCAACCCTTCAACAAAATGCTGTAGATTTCAATGCTGGGCCATCAACAAGTGTCAGCGTGCAAACCATTCAATGAAACATCATCAAAATCGGCTTTCGGAGCTGAAAGCCCACTCATGTATCCTTGATGACTGCACAACACAATGCTTTACACCTCACCTGTGTCCATCAACACTGACATTGGCCTGTTCACTGGAAGCATGTTGCCTGGTCAGACGAGTCTCATTCCAAATTATACTGGGTGGATGGACGTACAGGTATGGAGACAACCCTATGAATCCATGGACCTTTGCAAGTCAGCAGGGGACTGTTCAAGCTGGTGGAGGCTCTGAATTTGTGTGGGGCTCTGAATTTGTGTGGGGCTTGTGCAGTTGGAGTGCTATGGGAACCCTGATATATCTAGATACGACTCTGACAGGTGGCAAATACATAAGCATCCTGTCTGATTACCGGCATCCATTCACATCCATTGTGTTCTGACAGACTTGGGCAATTCTAACAGGACAATACGACACCCCACACATCCAGAATTGCTACAGAGTGGCTCCATAAACACTCTTCTGAGTTTTAACACTTCTGCTGGCCACCAACTTCCCCAGACACAAATATTATTGAGCATATCTGGGATGCCTAACAACTTGCTGTTCATAAGAGATCTCCTCCCCTTTTGCATTCTTAAAGACTTGTGGACAGCCCTGCAGGATTCTTGGTGTCAATTCACTCCAGTACTACTTCAGACATAATCGACTCTGTACCACATTGTGTTGTGGCACTTTTGTGAGCTCGCGGAGGACCTACATGATATTAGGCAGGTGTACCAGTTTCTTTGGCTCTTCAGTGTACAGTGGAAAACTTTAGAACTTCTCTTGAAGAGCATGATCTCTGAGGTTGTGACAAAGAGACTCAATACACAGGCATCTGTTTCTACCCAGGCTATATGGACTGCCTAAGATTCACATGGTTATTGTACCTCTTCGACCAATAGTTAGCAATACTGGAGCACCAACATACAACCTGGCTAAATATCTAGCAGCATAATTGAGCCTTTTAGTGGGAAAATGTGAGCACCACATTCACAACCCAGAAGATTTTGTCCATCAGCTTAAGAACTTGTGACTTGCACCATCAGATTTCCTCGTTAGCTTCGATGTGGTCTCGCTTTCCACTCGAGTGCCATTGCTGGAATCACTGTTGCTCATTGGTGAGAAACTGGAAGGATAACTTGATTTGTTTAAGCACTTGTTCACCTTGACTTACTTTTTATTCAATGATCGACACTTCAAACAGACTGATGGTGTTGCAATGTGTAGTCCCGTGCCGCCCATTGTGGCCAATTTGTTTATGGAAAATGTCATCTTGCTCCATGGCACTTTGTCAATGAACTCGTTTTTGCAACACTTAAATTCTCTTCATTCAAACATAAATTTCACAATGGAAGTGGACAAAGCAGTGAACTACCATTTCTGGATGTGTTGGTGTGGAGAAAAGAGGATGGCAGCTTGGGTCACACTGTGTACAGTAAAACTACACATACAGGCTTATAATTACAGGCCACCAGCTGTCACCAACCTGCACAATAAACTGGCGTGCTTAGGATGTTAGTCCACAGAGCGCAAGCCATACTGGATTATGATAGCTTGTCTGCTGAGCTATGTCACCTCCATACTGTACTTTTAGAGAATGGATGTTATGAATGGGAGATTTGCTGTGCTTTACATTCAAGATTTGCTGTGCTTTACATTCAGCATGTGGTAGAGAAAGTGAGTAGCTGGAAGAAAGTGATGTACAGAGAGGAATGGTTGTTTTGTCATATGCTGATGGTGTTTCTTTGAAAATAGAAGATTATTGGAGAAACATGAAATTAAATGCATTTTCATCCACCAACAAAACTCAGAGCTCTTTTAGACTCAGTAAAAGATAATCTTGGTTTAAGAAGGCTTGGTGCCTATAAGATTCCCTATAGCTGCAGGATGTCATACAATGTACAGACTTGTCGCACCATGGAGGACAGATGTGTTGAACATCATCAAAACACAAGTCCGACCAGCCAGAGAAATATGCAATGGCAAAGTGTTGCTCACTACAGGAATATGGAATACAAAAATACCAAAATTTTGTCATCGATGTCTTTGTACTGGGAGAGCATTATGAAAGAAGCAGTGGAAATTCGCAGCTAGACTAATTTGCTCCACAGGGACACAGAAAACCAGCTCAGCACAGCGGGGGATCCAGCACTGACCATGTTAAGATCACAGCAAACACAAAAAAGAACTTTTGGTCTTATGAGGGATGACACTGTGATGGCAACAGGGATATTTAGTTGACCACAATGAAGATGGGCATATGCCAGTGCAGACATGTATTTTGACAGGCAGCTCCTGACAGAGAGAGCTGGGATGGCTGACGGCATTGCAGAGTGCTTGACAGCATCTGCACATGTGTTCATTGTCCAAAGGTGGCGTAGCTGTCTATCTCACTACAGACCCGCATATTTGCACTGTTGGTACCGAAATTTTTACTTGTACACACCTGCACAGTTTCTTCTCTGATTGTTATAAATAGGAGGTTTTGGTCACAGTCTGAACAATGTGTTCAACACACCTGAAGTTGCCGGTCAGTTGCGCCACTGAAATATGGTGGAATTTTCACAAGGATGTCCCATGTCTAGCCTGAGAACCAAACTGACAACAAAATCAACTTCTTTCATCATAGAGGACACCACTGTTCTACATTCACATATGTAGAAAACTAGAAATCAGTATGAATCAAAAAACATAAAAATGGAGAAAAGAAAACACCCACCACCAACGTAAACAAAAATGTGTATCCAAACGTCCATCAAGAAAAAGTTGCCTGACCTTAAGATCAACCAATCACTGCAATAAACAAATCACAGCCCTTAGCACCATGATTTTATTTCCTTTGTACATTAAACAGAACCAAGAATTACTTAATTATTACACTAAAAAGTTTATCATTCCATTTCATATACTAAATCTAAATCTTAAGTGATGTTTCCTGAAAATTCATACAGTGAATTTCACTACTTGGCAAGTAATATACATATTTACATGTTGATTGTGGTGCATTGCATACATGACTTGCTGCCTTGTCAATGAAATTGTTATTTTACTACCAACATTTCATTACTCATTGGTGCACTATAGTTATGTGTCTGTTGTACATTACAGTCTTTGACTTATGTGACATAATTAGTGTAGTTTTCATGCCAAATGTATGGTTCATGGATTCACATTTCACTGTCTACAAAAGTTCATGGAACAAAACTACTTCTTACTAAATTTTAAGACTGTGTTGGATTCACCTACTATGTACAAAAGTATATTTGTATATGTCCAGTTCATTAAAACAAAATGCTCATCTTCTCTTACTGGCTATCCCTGTGTAAGATGTACAAAGCTTGTACATAAGTACAAAAGTTCTGGCAGTTTAATACACGAACTTTTGTTACTTATATACTATGAAATCTTGGCTTAACAAACTATAACACATATAAATAGGGAATATGTACAAACAGCCATATGCTGTTCATATTTCACTCATTGAGAGGGGTGGCTTCTGA
This sequence comes from Schistocerca americana, assembly GCF_021461395.2. NCBI lineage: Eukaryota > Metazoa > Arthropoda > Insecta > Orthoptera > Acrididae > Schistocerca > Schistocerca americana. The sequence continues at coordinate 394,241,092 of NC_060126.1, read as the reverse complement.
GGTAGTGCTGCTGTGCCAAGGCACCACTTGTATGAAAAAGAAAGAAAGAGAAATTATTGTTTCAGAGTATGTATTTTCTGATTTGAAGAGGCACATTTGCCCCATGCGCTCTCGCAGTAGTTTTCTGAAGCTTGGAGCCAACTGCAGATTGGCACTCTCTGTCCTCATAAGCACTGTGTAAAAGGCTTGGCAGTCAGTTTCTACATGCTTCTTACGGTAGAGATGGAGCCACAGCTAGTCTGACTCAGAGTTTTACATTCCTTCTGCCAAAGAGCAGAGGCATGATCTGCTATCTAGTGATCATGTTAGAATACATCAGGACGCAGATTGCTTGTAATCCAGGTTTACAATCTTTCTGCAAGTTAGTGCGACTGCATTCCTAAATGCAAATTAATGCTTAATTAAATTGAATACACAAATAATACACTTAAATATAATTATAAATAACTATATATATATATATTATATAATAGAGGGAAACATTCCACATGGGAAAAATATATCTAAAAACAAAGATGATGTAACTTACCAAACGAAAGCATTGGTATGTTGATAGACACACAAACACACACACAAAATTCAAGCTTTCACAATCAACGGTTGCATCAGGAAAGAGGGAAGCAGAGGGAAAGACTAAAGGATGTGGGTTTTAAGGGAGAGGGTAAGGAGTCATTCCAATCCCGGGAGCGGAAAGACTTACCTTAGGGGGAAAAAAGGACAGGTATACATTCGCGCACACACACACATTAATCCGCACATATACAGACACAAGCAGACATATGTAAAGGCAAAGAATTTTGTAATTTGGATGTGTGTGTGTGTGTGTGTGTGTGTGTGTGTGTGTGTGTGTGTGTGTGTGTGTGTGTGTACCTGTCCTTTTTCCCCCCTAAGGTAAGTCTTTCTGCTCCCGGGATTGGAATGATTCCTTACCCTCTCCCTTAAAACCCACATCCTTTCGTCTTTCCCTCTTTCCTGATGAAGCAACCATTGGTTGCGAAAGCTTGAATTTTGTGTGTGTGTTTGGGTTTGTTTGTGTGTCTATCAACATACCAACGCTTTCGTTTGGTATGTTACATCATCTTTGTTTTTAGATATACTATATATATATATATATATATATATGAATATAATAGAGGGAAACATTCCACGTGGGAAAAATATATCTAAAAAGAAAGATGATGAAACTTACCAAACAAAAGCGCTGGCAGGTCGATAGACACACAAACAAACACAAACATACACACAAAATTCTAGCTTTCGCAACCAATGGTTGCCTCGTCAGGAAAGAGGGAAGGAGAAGGAAAGACAAAAGGATATGGGTTTTAAGGGAGAGGGTAAGGAGTCATTCCAATCCCGGGAGCGGAAAGACTTACCTTAGGACAGTGGCAAACGAATCTGCTCCAGTCCGGAATCCTTGAACCATTACACCAACAACCTGAAAACAGCTTTTGCATCCCGTAACTACCCTCCCGACCTGGTACAGAAGCAAATAACCAGAGCCACATCCTCATCTCCTCAAACCCGGAACCTTCCACAGAAGAACCCCAAAAGTGCCCCACTTGTGACGGGAATTTCCTCTCCAACCTTAACTCCTTTGGTTCCATCAGATTCACCTGGTCCTACTCCAAATCCCATGCCACTTTCCTTGACGTTGACCTCCACCTGTCCAATGGCCAGCTTCACACGTCCGTCCACATTAAACCCACCAACAAGCAACAGTACCTCCATTATGACAGCTGCCACCCATTCCACATCAAACGGTCCCTTCCCTACAGCCTTGGTCTTCGTGGCAAACGAATCTGCTCCAGTCCGGAATCCTTGAACCATTACACCAACAACCTGAAAACAGCTTTTGCATCCCGTAACTACCCTCCCGACCTGGTACAGAAGCAAATAACCAGAGCCACATCCTCATCTCCTCAAACCCGGAACCTTCCACAGAAGAACCCCAAAAGTGCCCCACTTGTGACGGGATACTTTCCGGGACTGGATCAGATTCTGAATGTGGCTCTCCAGCAGGGATACGACTTCCTCAAATCCTGCCCTGAAATGAGATCCATCCTTCATGAAATCCTCCCCACTCCACCAAGAGTGTCTTTCCGCCGTCCACCTAACCTTCGCAACCTCTTAGTTCATCCCTATGAAATCCCCAAACCACCTTCCCTACCCTCTGGCTCCTACCCCTGTAACCGCCCCCGGTGTAAAACCTGTCCCATGCACCCTCCCACCACCACCTATTCCAGTCCTGTAACCCGGAAGGTGTATACGATCAAAGGCAGAGCCACGTGTGAAAGCACCCACGTGATTTACCAACTGACCTGCCTACACTGTGAAGCGTTCTATGTGGGAATGACCAGCAACAAACTGTCCATTCGCATGAATGGACACAGGCAGACAGTGTTTGTTGGTAATGAGGATCACCCTGTGGCTAAACATGCCTTGGTGCACGGCCAGCACATCTTGGCACAGTGTTACACCGTCCGGGTTATCTGGATACTTCCCACTAACACCAACCTGTCAGAACTCCGGAGATGGGAACTTGCCCTTCAGCATATCCTTTCTTCTCGCTATCCGCCAGGCCTCAATCTCCGCTAATTTCTAATTTCAATTTGCCGCCGCTCATACCTCACCTGTCTTTCAACTTCATCTTTGCCTCTGTACATCTGCCCCGACTGACATCTCTGCCCAAACTCTTTGCCTTTACAAATGTCTGCTTGTGTCTGTGTATGTGTGGATGGATATGTGTGTGTGTGCGAGTGTATACCTGTCCTTTTTTCCCCCTAAGGTAAGTCTTTCCGCTCCCGGGATTGGAATGACTCCTTACCCTCTCCCTTAAAACCCATATCCTTTTGTCTTTCCTTCTCCTTCCCTCTTTCCTGACGAGGCAACCATTGGTTGCGAAAGCTAGAATTTTGTGTGTATGTTTGTGTTTGTTTGTGTGTCTATCGACCTGCCAGCGCTTTTGTTTGGTAAGTTTCATCATCTTTCTTTTTAGATATATTTTTCCCACGTGGAATGTTTCCCTCTATTATATTCATATATATATATATAAAAAACAAAGATGTAGTGACTTACCAAATGAAAGTGCTGGCAGGTCGACAGACACACAAACAAACACAAACATACACACAAAATTCAAGCTTTCGCAACAAACTGTTGCCTCATCAGGAAAGAGGGAAGGACAGGGAAAGACGAAAGGAAATGGGTTTTAAGGGAGAGGGTAAGGAGTCATTCCAATCCCGGGAGCGGAAAGACTTACCCTAGGGGGAAAAAAGGAGGGTAAGTCTTTCCGCTCCCGGGATTGGAATGACTCCTTACCCTCTCCCTTAAAACCCATTTCCTTTCGTCTTTCCCTCTCCTTCCCTCTTTCCTAATGAGGCAACAGTTTGTTGCGAAAGCTTGAATTTTGTGTGTATGTTTGTGTTTCTATCGACCTGCCAGCGCTTTCGTTCGGTAAGTCACCTCATCTTTGTTTTTTTATATATAATATCATCTTTGTTTTTAGATATATCTTTCCTACGTGGAATGTTTCCCTCTATTTTATATATATATATATATATATATATATATATATATATATATATATATATATATATATATATATATAATTTAACTGTAAACTGTATTTGGTTCTGTAGTGTTTTGGAGCTGGCTATCGGGAGCCATGATGAATCTGATGCCCCTGAAAATAAAGGGGTTTTTTGTGAGCTAATTCAGTTTGTAACACCAATATCGATTGTAAGTAGTTTATACAGTGTAATTATGTGTATATGACTATGAAGTGGTTGTTCTTTACTAGTTAAGATCTTCGAATTGTCAGAGGGAATTTGAAGTTTGTAAAGTACTTACTGTAAAAAAACTTAATAATGTTTAAAAGTAATGAAACTTTATAAAATATGAATGATAAGAAAGAGAAATGTGCATGTAAAAAACTGGTTCATGCTTAGGGATCTTGTATTGCATAGTAAAAAAGTTTAGGGAATGCCCTCCACTACAGAAGTGGCCCGGTGCATGCTAAAAAATGGATTTGGCGGTCGATCTGGGCGGCTACTGGGGCAGGGGCATAAGTTCTGGATGGCTGATCAGTGGAAACAAATCATATGGTCTGACGAGTCCACGTTTTCGTTATTTCTCACATCAGGTTGGGTTTACGTCTGGAGAATGCCAAAAGAAACCTACAATCCTGGTTGCTTGATTCCTATGGTTAAGCATGGAGGTAGAAGTGTGATGGTGTGGGCAACCATATCATGGTATTCCGCTGGTCCCATCATTACTATCAAAGGCCATGTTACAGCCAACAATTACATGAACATTTCAGGTGATCAGGTGCACCCTTTGATTCAAATGTTGTTCCCCAACAACGATGCCATATTTCAGGACAATAATGCACCCATTCGCACAACCAGGACAGTACAATCGTGGTATGAGGAGCATGCAACTGAAGTACAGCATCTTCCCTGGCCAGCACAGTTCCCGGACTTGGAACATTATCGAACCCTTGTGTGCGCTATTGGAGCGCAGACTTCAGAGCAGATTTCCACCTCCCTCGTGACTACAGGAGTTAGAAGAGGTTCTGACTGAAGAGTGGCATAACATTCCACTGGAGACTATACAATCATTATATACCAGTATTCGAAGAAGAATCACAGCTGTATTACGGGCAAATGGGGGTCCAACCCCTTATTAATAAACCATTCCCAAGTAAGTACAGATGTTCACATTATTTTGCCTATCCCCTGTACAAATTGTTCAAACTAAATGTATAACAAACAAATCTTTGTAACAAAAGAACTCAACATTTTATGTTTTTTGGTACATATGCAATCAACAGTAACACATTCCAAGATGTGATCCTCACCACTTCATGAACAGGACTGAGTTGCATGTGCACTAGTGACAGGACACACCTATCTCCACATGTTGGATTTCACTGCTTGGAGGTTTATCATGGATACTGTTAACAGAACAATGGTTTGAGACCTGGTAGATTTAAGACAATGTATCTATGCCACAGCAGAGGCCACAACACATGTCATGCTTATGAGTATGTGGTGAGAAACGGAGCATCTTTCTGATATACGTCAACCTACAAATGGTACCCACACTGAACTGTACCAAAATGCATGAAAAATTTTGAGGTCCTTTGTACAATTTTAGACAAATAAAGTTATAAACTTTAATAGGCACTGAAATATAAACAAGTGTTCCTGTATACCTCTTGCCTGGAGACTGTCTTAATCGCATCATTAATTCATTACTATAAATCTATATTGTTGATACATCATATACTCATCTGTTATCTAATCACTGAACATGAATGTTCCTGCAGTGACCTGTTTCACAAAAAAAATAATTACTCTTGTGAAATGTCACTTCATCGAAGTCATGACATTATTAACAAATCTTTTTTTCTCATTACAGACAAAAGCCTATCAATTTCATTTTAGTGGCTCCAGATGTGGATATTACTTTACTTCAAACCACTTATTTTTCTCTGACCTTGCCAGAAGGGGCCTCACATTATAAACATAGCACTTTATGGAAATGCTAAGGGCAACATTACTTGAGTCTCTCTAGCTTTCTTACTTTGACCTTAAGAGTAACATGGTGACATCTTTCATTAAACTGCCATGTTACTATAGTAATCTGGTTTTAGTTTCACTTTAATCCAAACAAATAACTTTGCATATAACCTCAAACATGTACACAAATGAAGCTGAGTTTATTATTTCACGACATTTTTCATTAACTGGTGCTATAGTAACAGCCTTTTGTATTTCAATCTGTTCAGAAGTGGTGTAATTTTTATGAAGAAGGACAATAACCTGTACATTTCTATTGTCCATCTATTTGTAGTTCACACAGATTTAAGATATATGATCTGCACTTAATGTTACAGCGTTTGTAAACAGTATTTATTTATCCACTCAGCTATTTCTCAGTATCTTGTCTGTATAATCCAATGGGGGTGATGAAACACCGTAATCTGGAACTCCTCCACCTACTATTGTTGTACTCTTATTAATAACTATATTTCTTTCCTCTCATTTTTCATTTTGAGTCTAACTATTCATATAGCAGGTGATGCAATTATCTATAATGAAGTACAGTCTGAAAGAAGCTGCATAAATATCCAGTCAGATCTTGGTAATATTTCAAAATGCTGCAAAGACTGTCACACACACAGCGTAATATCCAAGTATAACTTCAGTGACTCACAGTTACAATCAATTAACTCATACAAAAACCTGCATGTAACACTTTGTAGGGAAATGAAATGGAATGATTACATAGGGTCAATCATGGATAAAGCAGGCATCAGATTTCAGTTGGTAAAATACTGGAGAAATTAAATCAATCTACAAAGGTCACTGCTTACAAATCACTTGCGTAACCCATTCTAAAATATTGCTCAAGTGTGTATCCGACCCGTACCAAATAGGACCAACAGGGGATAGTGAACGTATTCAGAAAAGGGCAGCATGAACGATCACGTTTGTTTCACCCGTGGGAGAGGGTCACAGAGGTGCTGAAGACACTGAACTGTCTGTGTGTCGAAAACAATTAAAACTATCCCAAGAAAGCCTATTTACAAAGTTTCAAGAACTGGCATTAAATGATAAATATAGGAATATACTACAAACAACCCCCTCCCCCCATCTTGCTCACACTGGGATTATGAGCAGAAGTCATACAATGTAGGCTATGAGCAGAAGATTAATTATAGCACACACAGAGACGTTTAGATCATTCTCGCCATGCACCAAACATGAATGGAACAGGAAGAAATCCTAATAACTGTTACAGTGGGACATACCCTCTGCCATGCACTTCACTGTGGTTTGCAGAATATAAATGTAAATACATAGTGTATGCCCAGATCTGTAAAAATGTTATTCAGACCATATTCCATGCAAGGTCAAAACTCAGATCATTATTCTCAGTGTTGACCACAGGTGATGTGTTTAGTTTTATTGGAAACCATATTGAATAATAGTAATGAATAACAAATCATCATAATAGCATGTAATGGTAGATTTGACTAAGTTTTGGAAATATTGACACATACCAGTGCTTTTGTTCTAGCAGTACTCTGTACTGGCACCTTTTTTCCTAATATTTTAAAAAGTGTTCGATTTATTTAGAGTGAAATGTATTATAAATACACCAGCAGCTTACATTGTCTTTGCCAATGAGATTTCCAGCTTTATTCCTTGTCAGTGGCACCACATCTTTTTGTTTCATATGTTGGTATCGGAAACAGGAATATGTATTAAGTTCATTTGCTACCTCAGTATTTCTTGTTCTGTGCTGTTTTCACTGTCACAAGCAAGTGTTTGAGAGCTGTTCATTGTTTTGAGTCATGTAGCTTAAATCAGTGCAATCATTCTAAAAAATAGTGAAGTAAGTAGTTTCCTTATGTCGATTATTAAAGAAAGGCATGCCAAAGAAGTAAAAATTGTCAAATCTGCACATGATCAAGACAATAAAGATTCCAATTACGATTAGCTTTTCTGTTGGTGCTACTGCAGAAAAACGACTTTTGCAAGAAAAACAAGTGGCTATATGTCAATGGTGAACAGTGTGGCACGAGTGAGCCATTTCAAGAGTTTTATGGATGAACGTAAGTAACTTATCATGCATGCTTCACCTAAGAATGCTGGAAATTACAGACTTTTGCATCAACTCTAGAGCTTCAACTTCTTAAAATTGGCAAAATTTTAATCACTTGCTGGGATGCCTCTAGCTTTGACACTGTTCCTGCATTGTGACAAAACTCTGAAGCCCTCTTCCACCACTTCGAGGAGGTAAATGAAGGCAGTAAAAGAAGCACAACAGAATGCTGTCCTTATGAGGGTCTTTTGAGAAAAATAAGGTCTTCTGAGAAATATAATGTCATGTGAGCTGTTTTTATTTGGGCCTCATGTGTGGTGCTCTCCAAGAACTAAGTCTAGGTTTACAAAAGAGAAAACTGACTTACACAAAGCACACAAGAGAACAGTGAACAGAGTCAAATTTTTTGAAGAAATATTCCATAGTCCTGGCCCATACACAGTATCTCTCTTCAAAGTAAGTAGACCATGAAGTTGAAAGACAATTAACTGCACAAAAATGAAAGAGATAGTCATGCAACTGCTTCATCTGATTTTTATAAAATGTTTGAAAGAAACTGTTGGAAAGCATCTGCTTTGAGGAGATGATGATGGTCTGTCTGAAAGTGCCAAGATTTTAGATTCTAGTATTGACCAGAAAATCCTGGGAAGCATCTGAAATTTTGTTCAGCAGGATTTAGGAAGTTAGCCAGCAAATTTTGCTTGTATAAAAAAGAAGCAATTCGTCATTTCTGTGACAATCTTCAAGAAAACAAATTCTCACTTCCACTACTTACTATGAAGCACAATTTTGGCACAGCTGCAATACCTGCCAGTGAATGTGAAAGTGAGTTCTCTCAAATGACTTCAAATGGGTCACTGTGCTTGCACAGACAACAGCTGCACTGCTGTTCATTGGGATGGTAGGGCCTCCTCTCACTCAGTTCAAGACTAATAAACATGTAGTCATGGCTGCTTCATGTTCATCCTTCTGCAGTTGATAGCAAAAGCAAGAATGGTCTGCAAACTAGGAGAGTACATCAGAGCATATATTAAAAATATGGAAGGTGCTGGAATATCATCTTTTTGAGTGCCGGCTACTCCCCCCCAACCCCATCACAAAAAACTGGAAACTAACATTACAGTAATTAAGCATTAAAGTTTGGACACACCTAGTATTACTTTTGATTTTTGATCAATTACACCTGCTTGGTTCCTAAATTTGACATTATTCACTGACTGAAAAAAAAACTGCACCAAACAAATAATTAATGTAAATTAATGAAATTTCTGGAATACTTTTGTCTACAAAATATAACACTGAAAGATTGCAGGTTAGCGTAAGCACGAGATAAGCCACAGCAAATGTGAAATGTTGGCAACTGGTGTTGTAACAACGAGAACAATGAATGTAAGCATGTAAATGTGCATGCACTGTGTTGTACAAGTGCTGGATATCAGTTTGTGAGATGGAGTTCCATTCCTGTTGCACTTGGTTGGTCAATAAATGAATGGTTAATGCTGTTTGTGGATGGTGCTGGAGTTGTCATCTGATGAAGCCAAGCTTGAATGGACACACATCTGGTGACTGAGTGGGCCAGGGCAACATGTCGAGACTCTACGGAGCATGTTGGATTACAATAGCAGCATGTACTCAAACATTATGAATCACCTCGAAGGGAACGATCTATTGATACGTAATCAGCATGGTTTCAGAAAACATCGTTCTTGCGCAACGCAGTTAGCTCTTTATTCGCACGAAGTAATGGCCGCTATCGACAGGGGATCCCAAGTTGAGTCCGTATTTCTAGATTTCTGGAAAGCTTTTGACACCGTTCCTCACAAGCGACTTCTAATCAAGCCTATGGGGTAAAGATCTCAGTTGTGCGACTGGATTCGTGATATCCTCTCAGGAAGATCGCAGTTCGTAGTAATAGACAGCAAATCATCGAGTAAAACTGAAGTAATATCAGGTGTTCCCCAGGGAAGCGTCCTGGGACCTCTGCTGTTCCTGATCTATATAAATGACCTGGGTGACAATCTGAGCAGCTCTCTTAGGTTGTTCGCAGATGATGCTGTAATTTACAGTCTAGTGAGGTCATCCGAAGACCAGTATCAGTTGCAAAGCGATTTAGAAAAGATTGCTGTATGGTGTGGCGGGTGGCAGTTGACGCTAAATAACGAAAAGTGAGAGATGATCCACATGAGTTCCAAAAGAAATCCGTTGGAATTCGATTACTCGATAAATAGTACAATACTCAAGGCTGTCAATTCAACTAAGTACCTGGGTGTTAAAATTATGAACAACTTCAGTTGGAAAGACCACATAGATAATATTGTGGGGAAGGCAAGCCAAAGGTTGCATTTCATTGGCAGGACACTTAGAAGATGCAACAAGTCCACTAAAGAGACAGCTTACACAACACTCGTTTGTCCTCTGTTAGAATATTGCTGCGCGGTGTGGGATCCTTACCAGGTGGGATTGACGGAGGACATCGAAAGGGTGCAAAAAAGGGCAGCTCGTTTTGTATTATCACGTAATAGGGGAGATTGTGTGGCAGATACGATATGCGAGTTGGGATGGAAGTCGTTAAAGCAAAGACGTTTATCGTCGCGGCGAGATCTATTTACAAAATTTCAGTCACCAACTTTCTCTTCCGAATGCGAAAATATTTTGTTGAACCCAACCTACATAGGTAGGAATGATCACCAAAATAAAATAAGAGAAATCAGAGCTCGAACAGAAAGGTTTAGGTGTTCGTTTTTCCCGCACGCTGTTCGGGAGTGGAATGGTAGGGAGATAGTATGATTGTGGTTCGATGAACCCTCTGCCAAGCACTTAAATGTGAATTGCAGAGTAATAATGTATATGAAGATGTGTACGAGTATTATCCTGTTGGAAAACACCTCCTGGAATGCTGTTCATGAATGGCACCACAACAGGTCAGATCATCAGACACTCATATGGATTTGCACTGGGATTGCATAGGACACCATTAGGGTGCTCCTGCCATCATAAGAAATCAGACCCCTGACCACAGCTCGAGGTGTACATCCAATGTTTCTAGCACATAGGAATGTTGGTTGCACCAACACACGGCCGTCACTAGCACCTTGGCAGAACCAGCTTTCATCAGAAAACACAGCAGACCTTCACCCTTCCCTTGTAAGAGTTCTCGCTTTACACCACTGAAGTCGCAAATCGCAGCAATTTGGGGTCTGTCGAATGCACGCTTCAGTGCGTCTGGCTCGAAGTTGCTCTCGAAGTAACCAGTCTGTAACAGTTTGCTCTGTCACTGTGGTGCCAACTACTGCTGCAGATGCAGTACAATGTGCCAGAATCATACGCCAAACATGATGGTCTTCCCTCTTGGTAGTGCCACGTGGCCATCCAAAGACCAGTCTTCTTGTGACCGTACATTCTTGTGACCACGACTGCCAGCAGTCACGAACAGTGGTTACATTATTGCCAAGTCTTTCTGCAGTATAGCAGAAGGAACATCCAGCTTCTAGTAGCCCTATTGCACGACCTCTTTCGAACTCAGTGTTGTGTTGATAATAGCATCTTTGTCACTTCAAAGGTGTTCTTGACTACCAACTCACCATCAAAGGTAACTAAAACTCATGATCATTACAGTGTGTATTTAAAGCAAACCTGAATTTTCATCCTCACAGTACTAGCACCAAAGATCTGCAACTGACATGAAATCTGAGCAGACATCATCTTTCACATACAGAAACATTCCTGCCAACTTTTGTTGATGTCGCACACCACCTTCTTCGTGTTACGATTTTTTTTTTTTTGACAGTGTGCTTCACTTGCCCTAATTTCTCTGGAAAGAATGACATCCTTCATGATACAATCAAGACACTTATCAGAAATTTGCACAAACTGTCATACTTTCAAGTATCATTACACATGCGACAGCACGCACTACCTAATATCTTCCAAAACACTACGGATAAAAACTGGATTCTCCCATAGCTCATACTTCAGATTCTATTGGTGATGGAAAGGTAGAGTCAAGTGATTTTGTATAGTCATTGGGCTACAGACCATTTGTATACACAATAGAAGGATCATTTTAGAGTCACTATCGTTTATGAAGTGACACAGCACCGAGAAATATGCTGTAAAATATGTCGGTTGTTATCATCAGAAGGGTTCTGGGAATCCTATGTTGTAATATGTCCTACATTGTACCTGTAAAAGTTTGGTCCAAGGTCTAAAATTAGTTTTGTGTTATTTGAATTTCACATAAGTGAACTACCAAAGTTTTACAAACTCTCTTCGTATCAATAAGATGCCCTGCCACAGCAAGGAAAATAAGGGAACCAACCAAAAAATGCTCCTATTGTAGCATTAAAAAGGCGAATATGCTCCAGTTTATTAAAACATTGACTAAAAAATGGGGAACAGCTGCCTCATTCTATCTTCCTCTGCACATTTTAAATATATTTGATCTTTTTTATGCTGAGGGAGAAGCAGTGGAATGAAGAGATGGAGAAAGTGGAAGTGGGTGAGATCCAGTGATAATGAGACACTGAGTATATGACAATGACAACAAGGAAGGTAGATATAGTAACAGTGAGAAGAGACAGCAACAGTGAGAAGGAAAGAATGAAAAAGCAACAAAGCGAGTGGTTGACAGAATTGGGGAGACTGTGGCTGTCAGACAGAAGACAGTGACAGAGAAACAAAGAGATATGATAATGAGTTGGGCTGAATGAGTAAGCAAGAATGGACAAGTGGGAATAGATGGGTACGATGGAGTTATAGTGATGAACTTTTGGGTGGGTGTGAGTGAGTTAATTACAGCTAGGGAAGCTTGTGGGAGTAAGATTTGAGGTGCACATTATGAAGAGCATGAATATGTTTGCTGTCCAAATTTCTTGAAATTTTTTTTTAAAAGTGATCAGGAAGATAGCATGAGACAGCTGGTACTCTACACTCACATCACAGCCATTTAAACAGGGGCATTCTCACCTTTTATGTGTTCTGATGCGAGCATTTTTCTGCTCGTACTTGAAAATAAGTAAGTCTCAGCATAAACACACAAAATAATTCTGTAACCTTTTGTAATTTACAAATTAACTACTTACTGTGTAAACCAAATGATTGCCTGAATTCATAGCTCACCAGTTCCACCCTTAAATTTCTAACACATAGTTTACAAACAATTATGTATTTACCAAATCTGAATATATTTGCACACAAGTATTTATATAGCCTGCCCCATCCCCAAATCTGCAGTCTGCAGCTAGTCATTACCGTGTTAACATCTATGTATTGAATCCGCACGTCATCATCCCCGTGTTGCTATTTGCTATCCATGTGACTAGCCTCAAAAAAGGCATGCACGGTGGCAGACATGGACATTGGCTTGGGCGGAGGGGGGGGGGGGGGGTGCCTTGCATAGGTAAGAGGTGGAGACATACTGCAACTAGCTGTAGGTAGAGCCACTGTGAGTGATGTGCTTTATGGACAGGCAGTTGTATGTGCCATTTTGGTCCTGCCAGGCTGAGTGGAGTATACAATGCTGCAGTGTCTGCAAGTAGTGTGAGATAGCTTCGCTCAGTACCACGAGTGGGTCGCAATTTCAGCAAAGCAGTTGCTGTTCACTTTCCATTGAGATATATATATATATATATATATGCGTATGTTTGTGTTTGTTTGTGTGTCTGTCGACCTGCCAGCACTTTCATTTGGTAAGTCACATCATCTTTGTTTTTAGATATATATTTCCTACGTGGAATGTTTCCCTCTATTATAACTATATATATAATAATAGATATATCTTGTGTAACAAATTATTGGTTCTAGTGCGTGCAACATGCTCAGCTTTAAATGATTCTTTTAGTTCAGCTGATGTATATGAGAAGCAGCACTAAAAATGGACACAATAAGTTTTACATTTATAAACACTTAACCTACCACAAAAATTCATACTAAAGCAAACCTCTGTGAAGTTCATCATATTGGTTATCAGAGACAGATTTAGTTCCAGTGACCATATAGTAACACGGCAGAAATACCACCTTCAATTTAAAGAGTATAGTACACCAAGTAACTGAAGTGTGGTTTATTCATATTTAAATTTGTCATTGGAGTTTGTCTAGCTTTGTTTCTAGTTCAGTAATTTTTTGGCAGTTTAAATTCCTTGTATTAAACTGCACCAAGTAATTGGGCTGCAGTATTTGTTTTTAATATTTAAATTTGTTGATTGTCTTGGCAAAGAACCTGTCTAGCCTGTCTTTAAATAGCCTAATTATACCAAGCTCTGATGATGTTAGGGCCAAGATACACTCCTGGAAATGGAAAAAAGAACACATTGACACCGGTGTGTCAGACCCACCATACTTGCTCCGGACACTGCAAGAGGGCTGTACAAGCAATGATCACACGCACGGCACAGCGGACACACCAGGAACCGCGGTGTTGGCCGTCGAATGGCGCTAGCTGCGCAGCATTTGTGCACCGCCGCCGTCAGTGTCAGCCAGTTTGCCGTGGCATACGGAGCTCCATCGCAGTCTTTAACACTGGTAGCATGCCGCGACAGCGTGGACGTGAACCGTATGTGCAGTTGACGGACTTTGAGCGAGGGCGTATAGTGGGCATGCGGGAGGCCGGGTGGACGTACCACCGAATTGCTCAACACGTGGGGCGTGAGGTCTCCACAGTACATCGATGTTGTCGCCAGTGGTCGGCGGAAGGTGCACGTGCCCGTCGACCTGGGACCGGAGCGCAGCGACGCACGGATGCACGCCAAGACCGTAGGATCCTACACAGTGCCGTAGGGGACGGCACCGCCACTTCCCAGCAAATTAGGGACACTGTTGCTCCTGGGGTATCGGCGAGGACCATTCGCAACCGTCTCCATGAAGCTGGGCTACGGTCCCGCACACCGTTAGGCCATCTTCCGCTCACGCCCCAACATCGTGCAGCCCGCCTCCAGTGGTGTCGCGACAGGCGTGAATGGAGGGACGAATGGAGACGTGTCGTCTTCAGCGATGAGAGTCGCTTCTGCCTTGGTGCCAATGATGGTCGTATGCGTGTTTGGCGCCGTGCAGGTGAGCGCCACAATCAGGACTGCATACGACCGAGGCACACAGGGCCAACACCCGGCATCATGGTGTGGGGAGCGATCTCCTACACTGGCCGTACACCACTGGTGATCGTCGAGGGGACACTGAATAGTGCACGGTACATCCAAACCGTCATCGAACCCATCGTTCTACCATTCCTAGACCGGCAAGGGAACTTACTGTTCCAACAGGACAATGCACGTCCGCATGTATCCCGTGCCACCCAACGTGCTCTAGAAGGTGTAAGTCAACTACCCTGGCCAGCAAGATCTCCGGATCTGTCCCCCATTGAGCATGTTTGGGACTGGATGAAGCGTCGTCTCACGCGGTCTGCACGTCCAGCACGAACGCTGGTCCAACTGAGGCACCAGCTGGAAATGGCATGGCAAGCTGTTCCACAGGACTACATCCAGCATCTCTACAATCGTCTCCATGGGAGAATAGCAGCCTGCATTGCTGCGAAAGGTGGGTATACACTGTACTAGTGCCGACATTGTGCATGCTCTGTTGCCTGTGTCTATGTGCCTGTGGTTCTGTCAGTGTGATCATGTGATGTATCTGACCCCAGGAATGTGTCAATAAAGTTTCCCCTTCCTGGGACAATGAATTCACGGTGTTCTTATTTCAATTTCCAGGAGTGTACTTTATGCATGTTGCTTGGTTATAACAACTGCTCAACCGCTGATGTGTTGCAAGATCTATTATTATCATATCATTATTATTTATTATGTGCATAAAATGTGTTGATGTAAGGCCAGCATGAAGATGCCGTGTACAGGTGGTACCAGCCATATGCCCAATCTAAAGTTAATATGCCATGTAAATGGAGTTCTTTTGGAAATGAGGCACTTAATGTTCACTTGTTATAAAAGGGATTGGCCTATTTGCCTCTGCATTGCTTACATTTCGAGTGATTTAATTTGTTGATAACTGAATATTTGTTCCCTCAAAATTTATGATCAAGTTAACCTAAAGAAATTTTAAAACTGATGGAAGTTTTGAAGCTTGTTTTAATATTCTATAAAGTTATTTAATTTTTGAGATTTGGTTTTATTGAAAGGCCTTGCATAAATATAAAACTTAAAACTGTCATGGTTTCTCAAGTAAAAGAAAGACTTGCCTACAGTCCAATAGATGTCAATAACTGCTGATTAGATATTACCAGCCTTTGGGTATTTAGTAAAACAAAAAAGTTTTTGAAGGATGTTTAACATTTCTTGTCCCAGCACATCTCCTACTCCACAAGCTTGCAACTATCTCATTAACAATGCATATGTGTGGAATATCTCCAAGAGTTTCTTTGGTTGTGACGAACAAAAACTGTGTTCAACAGACCGCATTTTGTAAATGTGTCTCAGACTTGTGGCCCTCTGGTACAGTGCTGTTAGTAACAACCTAGATCAATTAGCTGTGATTTTGAGACGAGGTTCATGATGAGTGTTGTCACTAACTGCCACTGAATGTGGGAGTTAATCTGGTTTAAGAAACTTGTTATCCCAAAATTCAATTCAATACAAATTTAATAAATGTATGAATAAATGTCATTGTCTGACAACTACACAAAAAAATTTTCAGCTGAGAGAAAAAAATTACTCACTGCTCAGAACATAAGGGTGAGGCTTGAACCAGGTTAGTACTGTCACAATACTCTATGAGAAACAAAACACAAGCATTTTGTGAATCACCTCACAGCCAGACACTTTTTCCATCAGTTTTGTAGCCCAAATCTGGTCCCTTACTATCTCTTTCCCAAAAGGAGCTGCAGTTACATATGAGCAATCAGGGAGTGCACATTATATAGTTTTATAGGATGCATTTCCACGTTCTTTAATCGGAGTACTCTGAAATGACCACCTCACTTTTTCATATTATACAGACTAATTTTTGTTTAACACCAGCTGTAATTCGCCATATACTTTTTCTTCCTGTATACATTAAACTGTACAAAATTTAAAAATACAATATAGAGAGACTATTATAGGCCTGGCCTGGTCAACATGTCAGAAGGCAATGTCTTCCGGCTTAGATTCCATTTTAAATAAAGTATTCAGTCTCTGTCTATATTAAGCTTCCACATAGAACCGATGTGGCATTCTTGAAAATGTACTGAATGTATAATGTGCATCTCCCAAACACAAACTAATTAACCAATACTGCTTGGAATTAACAGGTTAATTCTGCTTTTGTGTGTTAGCATTACTGAAAAATCTAGGAAGTTGTATAGTAACTGTACGGGCAAATAACTGATTTAGGTAGTTCAGTCCACATTTTTTTTCCATTTTTTTTTCCATTTGTAAATGTACACATTACATTTATTTACAGTATTTTTCAAGGAGAAAATTGGCAGTTTTCAAATATTATTAAATTCTCGCACCCACAGGAAAATGCAATAGTTAACACAGTATCTGGAGAACAGCACCAGTGCACACTATACTGTAGATTTTATAATGCACAATAATCTTTTACGAGAAAAGAAGACATTTCATGTCTAACATAAGGTTCTCTCTGAAACATACAGTCACTTTTTAAAATATGAGTAATTGCAATTTTCTGTGCATTTGCAAAGAACAAAATTCGAATAGATTTTTTAATGGAACATGCATGTTACTTAACCATTTGGCTCAGCTTCAATGTAACTGCTGCTGTTTCAGCAGAAAGGAACAAACGAATGAAGTATGATATCATATAAATACTTGACATTAGTGTTCACAGCCTATTTGAAAATCATAAATATCATGAAGCCAAAATATACAGAACTGGCAGGACAGTCACATCAGAAAATTTACCTTAACAGTAATTGCTGAATTACTTCATTACACAATCAGTCTATTTCTCACAGTTCACTGGTAAATAATTTGTCTGCAAGTATTTTCAGAAACTATAAAAACCACCAGTACATTATTCAGATTAAATTAAATTTGGTATATCTAGTATGTATACTCTGATTTACAAAAAATCACTGCAGAATTTAAAACATTCACCAACCTATATTTCTACATATTTACAAGCTAAAATCACTGACAAATATCACAATTCTGAAAGAAAGTAGTAATAAAAACTGTATCATTTTTGGTAGCTAGACATACTGGTAAGTTGTTCTACAAACAGCAAAAATACATTATGTTTTATTTATATATACACGTACATAATACCATACACACAAAACTTCCTAAGGCATTGGTCATAAATATACAGAATATAATTCATTGGTCATAAATATAAAGAATATAATTCATCAGTATAAATTAAAATTGTAATTACATACTTCAGTAACTATTTGTACCACCTTGTGTATGTCTTTCAGTGAACAGTTGCAGCCAATTTATATCTCATTACACGAAGCAACTGTTGATTTGTCTAGTGAAAACTGTCTCATTTCAGTATAGTACAGCTTATTATCTGGTGAAAGGCTTGAGGAAAAAGGGAAATGATCAGTACTACAACATGCGGAACCACTTATGGCTCAAACTGCGTGCGTGCACCCACCCTGCCTGCGCGCGCACTCACACACACACACACACACACACACACACTAAACTGAGACTATGTATGCTGGTACAATTTTTTAATCAAAATAGTTCAATATCTGGTACTATCAGTGCAATGAAAATTCACAAAAATCTAAAAATATCAGATGTTTTATACACATATATTTCTTAATATCAACTGGTATATAGCAATATTTGTACAGTTATGGAAATACGTACCAAGAACAAAGGTGAGAAAGGTCATCAAATATGCTCCATTATTCACCGATTCAAAATCTCTCATACATAAATGTTCAAGAGTTGAAGAGTAATATCTGGCAACATGTAGGCACATAAATTTAATTGTAAATATACATAACTGATGCACAAATGCAGTAGTATTTTTGTTTTAGGAAATTCATGTCATTTGGAGACACCCTTAAATGTTTATTGTGGGCTGACTACAAGGTATTTTTCTCTGCTTCCTTCACTTTCGTGTTTCACCAAAATGTCCATGTTCCTTTTATGTACTTTGGACTACTGGTTTTACATACACTAACCCACCTCCTATGTCACTTAAAATGGTATCTACATACACTAGGTACATTCCTGCTATGCACATTACTTCGTTTTGTAAAACAGTGGTCACAGACCTTTCTCCATGTCAAGCCACACCCATAGTGACATTTTGGCTGTGCTTGACAAGAAGAAGATCGCAACTTTTTGGCAATTGGAAGCGATTCCGCAATAACAGCTGCCGTTACAGAACGCAGAATTCTCCCTGGTTCTCTGACAGAACCAACAGTTGCTTTATGAGAGTCTGATGATGAATTCTGTGGCCACACTGACCTACTTGATGTGACCATCAGAGAAGCAGAAGGCCTTCTACGAGTCACAGCTGCATTTCGGCGTAGTTGTCCAACATGTGTGGAGGTCATTTTTCTTCTCTTTCCCCAGCGCTTCCCACAATTGTGCCCATTTCTTGAGCAACTCAATCCAGACTGAAAGAAAAAAAAAATGGATGACATTTGTAATGTTATTCATATGAATCATAAAGAGCACACATTTCAACTGAATAAAATTTAACTATTGGTGATTATGAGACAACCACCAAGTTAGGAAGGAAAGAGAAAGTAGGGAGGGGGCAAGGAGTAGGGAATGGGGATACAGGAGAGATTGGGAGAAGGGATCTATGAGGGAGGGGAAGACAGAGTGGAGGAGGAAGGAAGAGTGAGCGAAGAAAGAAAGGTAGAGGGCATTGGAGAAGGGATGACCGTGTAGGAGGGGAAGAGTCAGAGTGGGCTGGAAGGTAAGGCAGTATAAAGGGAAAGGGAAGTGGCAGATACGGGTTTAGATGGCAGGGTGGGGGTTGAGGGAGGGGTCTCATAGCTTTTTCAAACAAAGCTGTACCACTCTGTATAGTTCTGTACTCATAATTTCAACACCAAACCTCCCTGTAATACATAGATTTCTTGTAGCATCTGCCACAGAGTTTTTCGAGAGCCTCTAATGCTCTCATACCTATTAAATGATCCTGTGACCGAAATGTGCCACATTTTGCTGGATTTTCCTCTATCTCTTCTATTGATTCAAACAGGCAAGGGTCTTTGAGTGATTACCAAAGCATAAGATTTAGTCAAATGAGTGTTTTGTGTCATCTTCCACAGATGAACTGAATTTCGTTAATAAAAATTTCTTGGTTTTCCAGCTATGTCAGGTGGTTAAAAATCCACAAACTTTTGACTGAGCACACTTTGGTCATTATCAAGCAGAATGAATGAAGAGGGGCTGCTGGTATGCCCTTACATTATACTCGATCTGCTGGCTGTGACATCACTGGTGCTTGCAGCTTCACTGTGTATACAGACACATGTTGACTAATCTTTCAACCTGATGATTGCCTGATCCCATGTCATGCTGAGCTACAGGCTGCTATCTCTATTTAGGGTGGCATCTGATGATATTTCAATGGCTTCTTTGATTACATAGTTCCAGAAGCTGTTAGCGTGAGCTACAACAGAGATCATCTCAAAATTGATCCATGACCTTTTCTATAGCCCACTGTTAAAACGAATGTTACCTTCTTGCACTGTTCTAAGTGTGCAGAGTTTGTCCGACGTAAGAGCCACCCCGGATGGTGTCTTTTAGACATCCTGTGTTCCAAGACGTGCCACAGCCATAACTGATCTCAGCAATTACTGGATTTTAGTTGGAGGCTTAAGAATCAACTAGATTTGGTGGCTTTTTGCCAGACTGCTTATCTTGGCCAATAGGGAGCCATACAATGACAAAAATTGTGATTCTTCTTCGAGATCACTTCATTTGTTTGGTATCTGCTGAACTATTGCCTGAAGACCTTGCGTAGATGGCTCAGGTCATAAGGGCAGGTTACCTGCATCTGTTACGTTCTGTAACAGATGTACCACTGTTTTTACACAGTGCTTCAGCTATTACCATCTGCCACAGAAGTATGCACAAGGGCAGGAAAAAAAAAACCAACCTTGTTTTCTAGCTGTTCTGCAGCTCCGTGTCATATAAGACAGTCATGTGCTGAGGAGACACAAAAATCAAGTCCATTTTCGAGCCTTCGTAAAAAACGTGGCAATTACTTAAAACAGTTAGAGATATGACAAGTCTTGGAACACCTGAGTTCTACAAGATAACTTGCGAGTATGACCAATCTTTTGTCCGACAAACAGTGTTCACTGTACAATAATGGAAGGAGTATGGGAAGCTTTATCGCCTACACTACCCCAAATAGTTTTAGTTAGTAATGCTATACAGATCAAATCTGACAAAAGCTGTGTCACAGTTTGCACTAACGGCTTCTGGTGCTGTGTAGTTACAGGATTTTTAAATAAAAATCACTGCTAACACTCATCAGAGAGAGTGTGCCTTACAGCTCAGGGTGGCATGAGATCCAGGAATTATGAGGCTGAAGCAGGCAAACTGAATGTGGAGCCAAGGTATGGCCACATATGGTAATTCCACTAGCAGCAGTGACATCACAGCTGGAAAGCTGGAGTACATAGGGGCATACCAGGAGCCTAGAAGCTGTCATTACACTTGACAATGACCAAGGGACGCCCAGTTGAAAGCTCGTGGTGTTTTAACCACTTAACGTGACTGAAAACCCAAGACAACATGAGAATCTGAAGTCTTAAATTACACTTTCTAAGTCATTCCATGTGAAATCCACCAATAAAAAATAAAAAGAAACCTTGATGATATAGCATTTTGTAATTTTTTGCCAGTTTATTCTGCCTATCAAAATAAGGAAATCCAAAATTATGAAGGTTTTCTGGACATTTCATTTTTGAATTGTTCATTTCTAAAGTTTCCGAAGTGTGGGATTTTAAAATGGCCACATGACGAAATTATTTGACATACAGATGTCAAATTTGTACCACTTTATTCTGTTTATTACAGGCTTTATAAATATGTGCTGTTTGACCAATTTCAGTAAAATGCTAATTTTTCCCAAACCAAACCACCTGCAAATTTTGAAAATTTCATGATCAGGTATTTTGTTTGTTTTGGAAAAAAAGTATGTTAATCATACACTACCACGTAATGTATGTGCCCAATTTCATGATGGCATTCGAAAGAGAACATATGGAAATACATTTTATTTTACTGCTATTTGTATTGCTAACTGTTATCTCAACTGCACTTGCTTTGCAAGCTGGTTCATAAAACTATTGTTAAAATGAAATTAATGAGTACCAATGAAGCACTCTTCAGTGTATCATTTAAAAATTGTACTAAACTATGGCAGATAACAATTGACATAGATAATGTCAACATTATTACGCATTTTCCATTAACTTTTAATTTACTGTTATTCAATTCGTATCTGTGGAACAACTGTGTGTGTGTGTGTGTGTGTGTGTGTGTGTGTGTGTGTGGGTGTGTGTGTGTGTGGGTGTGGGCGCCCGCACACACTATTGTTCTATACAAATATGAGTATATATAATAAAACAAGAACAATCATTTCTGTTGACAGTAATTCACTTCAATAGAGATGGATTGTTGACGCAGAATTAGCAAAGCACTGGCAAGGGAAAGAGAACCAGGTTGCTGTGTGGATGTACAAGTCATTAAGTATGTGTGTTCGGCAGAGATAAAGTGGCAGAAAAGCGTAGGTGTCATAATTAACAATGCTTAATTACCCAATAAAATGTTGGAAGGCACATACTGGAATACAAGAAGTACCAAGCAGAGCCATCAAAGTGAAACATTATACCTGTTGTATTTCAGCATGTGCTGTTTAACATTTTATTGGGAAATTTAGCATTTGAATTTGTGACACTACCACATTTGTGCTAATTTGTCATCTGAGGAACTCCCTACAGAATGAAACCAGTGGCTTAATAAACACACATCAAATAAAAAAAGTCAAAGTGGCTTTCTAACATTCACATTAATCATTGTGGAAGCACAACATAATCAAGTATTATCTCCCTCCCCCCCCCCCCCCCCCTTTGATTGATTGGTGTAAAGCATATACACCATCAGTCACTTTTTCTATGTAACAAATGATTAGTACGCACGGTGAGTTCATCTCAAAGCATATAGGTCACGAGTGAATGTCATACATTATTTCAAAGTTTTCTGAATAAAATGTATGTTAAAGGTTTCTCAAGACACCTCTCAAAAACTGAAATATTTTGATTTTCTGGTGATTTGTTAAACATTATAAACCTCTCTACATAAGAGTATTTGTAGATATATTATAACAAAAGGGAAAATAAAAAAATTGTAATAAAAAGCTGCAAGCAACCGAGATTTGAACTCATTTTCAATAAAAACCTTGTTCACAATACTGTCAGACATGATTAACACAAGCACACTTCCGAGCTTTTTCTCATTTTTAATTTGGAAAATTCAACTATGAAAATTTAACTTCGTTAACTTCAAAATCAAGTTTTGAAAATATGAATAGTCACAGAATGTTAACTGTCTTGAAGAATGATAAAGTGGAAGGACTGCTGTCAGCCATGACATTAATGCTTGAAATTCTTAGACTGTTAAAACATTTTTACATTTACATGGAAGAATATGAAATTTTTTCGATTCTTTAATAAATTATTTTCTCTAAAACCCCCATCCTGAATATTCTAAAAATTGCATGGTATGTTAGTTGGTGATAGTACTTATGGATTTGAGAAATTTTTACGTCAGAAATAACTACTCTCAAGGTAAAAAAAGTCCTGGACACTTAAAAATTTAAACTGATTGCTGATGTTGAGTGAATGTAATGCAAAATTGGTATATCTTAGTCAAAAGAATTATTTACAGTCTCATAAGTGGGTGGGAAAACAACTGTTCATTTTGTTCAAGAATTTTATTAAAAAAAATTAGATATATAAAACAGCTTTGTATATATATTTTCTGTTTCTGCTATTATTCACAAATTTGTATTGTCTTCTGTCATGATTTTACTCCTTTATGATATTCCATGAATTAAAACTGCTTACGCTCTAACAACACTGCACTGTTGAAATGAATTCTTTTTTTTCCCATCTGCTCCTCGTTGAACATGTATACCGTATTTACTCGAATCTAAGCCGCACTTTTTTTCCAGTTTTTGTAATCCAAAAAACCGCCTGCGGCTTAGAATTGAGTGCAAAGTAAGCGGAAGTTCTGAAATATGTTGGTAGGTGCCGCCACAACTAACTTCTGCCATCGAATATATGTAGTGCTACACAGGCATGCTTTGCAGGCACAAAGATAAATACTGGCGCCAAAACCTCTGCGTCAGTAAATAAATTTAAAAAAAAGGCGGAAGACGAGCTTTTTTCTCCGCCCCGAATTTCGACCACTGCATTTTCATACATTATCCAACGAAGTAAATACAAATTCCGTATTGTTCATCTTCGAATGTAGCAGCTTTTCAATGTACTACGAAAGTCTGACTGGCAAGACTGTTTGCGACGTTTGTCAGTATGGCCAATTCTACGTTCTGAATTTTTTCCTACCTGTGAGAAGAGATGGTTGCTAATGGGAACTTTTGTGAATCACATCCAGTATTGTCTTCACCGTAGGAATAATACGAATATAAACATTTTGCCATGTATTCTTTCGTGTTTGCTGCTATCTCATTTAAATCCTGTCTGGCTAATAAACTACGAAACTAGAGTGAGACAACAGCAAACGCGGAAGAATATATGTATCGTGTCATGTTTATATTCGTATTATTCTTATGCCTTGCCCATAGTCTCCGAGCTCCAGCCATGAAGGGCTCAGACTTCTCATCACATGGGGAATTTCCAATGCAGGTACCAATAGTAGGATCTAGGTGTGGTCAGGGGGCTACCACCACGCAGGTACCTGATGACCCGACCCGGCCCCCCCCACTGTGCTTCAACTTCTTATTAAATGATACACTCGTTCTCTTACAAATAGCAAGGGATATTGTAAAATGCTGTATTGCTAACAGTCACGGCATAAAAATAATGATGGGATATCAAACAACACAAATTTATTTGCTAACTTAAAAAGTAAATGTAACAACATGTGGAATAGTGGAGGCACTGAGTCACTGACAGGCCCATACACAAGACTGAAAACTTGCTAGCTTTAGGATGAAAGTGGGTTCCATCATCTATCCGATCTACAAAACATATTGGACCATCCCTATCACATTCCCACTTCCAGACCCTTGCCACACGAGTCATTTCGCTGTGGAGGATCTAGATGCAAGACCTATCCAATTCATCCACCCAGTATATCCTACTCAATTACCATCACAGGCTTACCCCATTCCATCAGAGGCTGGGCCACCTGTTAAAGCAGCCATGTCATATCAGCTTTGCTGAAATTTCTCCACGGCACAATGTATGTGCATGTCCACCTGAACAAATGGCCACTGCCACACTGTGACTCAGAATAGAGTTCACCCAGCAGTAGAACAAGCTGCTGAGGACAATGTCCTCAATTTCAATGGCTGCTTCACAACGCATACTATATGGAAACTTTCTTCAACACCTGCTTCTCTGAATTACATAGACAGCAGTTGTCCTTGCAATGCAACCTTTATTCTTGTAATCTTCCTGCCCACAAACTCCACTAGCCTCCGGCTCACGTTCACCTCTGCACTGCCTCAGCACCTTAATTTCACTAAGCCCACCCCCTCAACCTCTTCCTCACAATATCTCCTCCTGTACTTTCACCCCCTGCTCTCCTTCCCACTCCACTTCTCCAGAGCATCAGCAATGTGTGTTATACAAACTCACAGGTGTTGGTTCTCATGTGTCACATTCCTAACGTATCATGTGCACCTGCCACATACCTATTCTTATCCAATACATCGGTCGCCTCCCCCACATTATCTGTCATCCTTCCTCAAACCTCCAACCCTCCTTTCTCCAGCCTCCCACTCTACCCAATAAAACTCCTCATTTCAGTCAACCTGCAGACAAGCAGTTGCATGGGGGGTGGGGGTACATGCGCACGCTTATGTGTGTACACGTACTCTAGCACAAGAAAAGGATTCAGCCAAAAGTTAGTAACTTTTCAGTCTTGTTTACATTCCTATCAATTAAACACCACCTCTACTATTCGGTGAGTTGTTAGCTTTGTTCTCAAGTTGTTTACATTCTGCCAGAACTTTCCATTAGTATACACATGTACTCATTGTATTTTCTTACCTTCACTCGCGATGAGGTAACTGCATGTCTGTTATCAGACTCGTTTCCCAAACTGTGCTGTTGGTATGGAAATGATACGTTTGTTTGCCTGTCAATGGCCTGTTCCCAATTACTTCGTTGTGTTACAGGCATAGCAAGAGATTGTGAAGCAACAGAGTGTCGCCTATAATCCCTACGTTGCATTACTGATGATGTGAATGTCTTCCCATCAAGAGACTTACTCCTCCTAATGCCCTTATGGTTAACATGAGGAGAAATAATTAACTGGTCATTGCTGGTGTGGTTTAGAGATGCTGCCTGCAAGGCTGAGGAACATAAGGTGTCATGTGACTGGCTCCTCCTCCTCCTTTTCCTCTTCTTCTGTGGAGTTGTAGAAGTAGCTAGTAACTGCCTGTCATCAGCATCAATCTTGGAGCTATTGTCCTTGTTCAAAGAAGAAATATCTCTGCATGCATCAACAGACTTGCTTCTGCGAGTCCTCTTAAGAATAACAGATGATGTGATTACCTTTCTGTTATCAGACTGGCTTCTCCTCCCTCTAAGTTGATTTGGAAATGAAGCAACCGATTGCCTGAGAACAGACTCTTTGCTCCAACTTCTCTTCCCATCTTTTGTAGTGGCAACTAATCTTTCATCAATCTGACATTTAGTACTACTTTCCTGATTCACAGATGATGCACCATTTGTGTCTTCTGATAGGTTTCGCCTCCGCTTCTGTTGTTGAGATGATGATGATGCTGAAGCAAATGACTGTTCACTGTCTATGTGCCTCTTAGAATTTCTGGTCTGTGTTTGAGAAACATTCATTGTAGGTTCATCACCAGCATCTCCATTACACTTTTCCTGTTGGGCAAAATTTGTTGTGACTCTTTTCCTATCATATGACTGGCTCCTTATCCTCTTCTCTTTGGATGTGAATGTAGTAACTGTATCATCAGAATTCTCCTTACAGACTTCTTGGACTGAACATGAAGGTAACTTAAGTGTGTCTGCATCACTGCATAGCTTCCTAGAGCTCTTCTCTGGTGATGGGGGACCTGCATCTGAGAGAATATCATTAGGTTGGGGTTTAAAACTTTTCTTTTGCATTAAACGTGATAAAACCAGTGTTCTGTCATCTGAATGACTCCGTTTCCTCTTATGCTCAACAGTAACTGGTGAACTCATATTCTTGATACTATGTTTACCCCATCTGCTCCTGTGAGATGAAAGGACTGTACTCGTATCCTCAGACTGCCTTGCCCACCATTTCTGTTGCAACAAATTTGAAGCAAATGGTACATTCTCATTTGAATGGTCTCTCATATTTGGGCGAGTTAAAAGTGAAGTAACAGCTTCTGTGTCATTCAATTGATTCCTCTTACTTTTCTGGAGTGGTTCCACCCTACTTCCCTCCAAAACAGTATCATTATCGACATTATTTAAAGAGCTGTTCGTTACAGTCTGCTGCCAATCCGGACAAAAATTCTCAAGTTTTGCTGTGTAGCATGTTGGAAACGTGGTAACCTGTTGTTCTGTGGTAGTGGTAGCCTTATTTTCATCAGAACACACTTTAATTTCCTCTACTCGTGCCGCAGCCAAAGATGTTCCATCTCTTCGCACTGAACAATTGTCCTTAATTGTCAGACATACAGGATCACTGAAACAAACAAAATACAACCTAATTAGACACAATAACTGTAAAAGAGTAACATGAAGTGCAGTTACTGCATATAGTTTTTTCTTTTTACATTCCTACAAATTACTGTTCTTTTAGCAAACTTAAAGGTTCCTAACATGCAAATGTTTTTGTATGTCCAACCTGAAGGTAATACACATGCCCAACATTTAAATTGAGTATATGCATAACTGGAAATGCAATGATTCCACAGTATACTAAAATAATGTTGACAGAATATTCACTGATGAAAGGAATCAACAGAAATCTGATACAAAATTTTATTTTCCTAGCAATCTGTCCTACCATATGAATGGCAGCTGTGACTATCTTCAATCAAAGAATACATGGTAGATGTTATATTGGTGTGTTTTCAGCCAAACTGACAATTCCATTTTTGTGCTGAATATCTCTAGGACTAGCATATTAGTCATTTCAAAACTATGGGCCCTTCACTGTTCTTCAACATCTGGCTCCATTGCATACTGACCATCAGTGTACTGCACCTTAACAGAATTGTGTAATGGTAACGGTAGTGTTCTCTTATTTCAGGCGTGAACATTATTGTTTGGTTGAAAAGGAACACACAAACATACACATATTTAAGAGAAAATATTTATTACATCATTTTTGGGAAATGGCAAAAGATCCATAGTATTTTCATGCCCAATGTTCTAAGTGCAGTTTTAACATACGGGAACCAGACTTCAGTGATACAAAGCTGATTTACAGCAACAAGAATCCGCAACAGTGAATATATAAGTAAATGGTGTTCAAGGTTTCAGCAACAGGGACATTAAACACATGTTAGTAGCACTGTGTAACAATGATCTACATTCAGGATGATTACAATAAAACTACTAATCAGGAGACGGTACTAGACCTGGCAATGTACGATTAAGGGTTACATTTTCAGAATGTTCAGACGAATGTGTGACTTCCGTGACTCCATAAAACACTTCATAATCAGTATTTGAAATTTCACAATTACCAACCAAAACATAACATTTACAGCTGAAAAGAAAGACAACACTCCTCTAACTTCACCAAGCTGCAATGCATTGGAGAGTCTAAGGGAGCTGTGATAAGTCCATAATTATGAAACAGGTAAGATTAATTTCACTAGAAATTGAACAAAATAAGTAAATCTTGTCGTCTTCTTGTCACAAAGTATATCATGAAAGACGGTTAAAATAATTTTTCCCTAACTTTTGGATCAAAACTGTGGTTATGGGGGTAATTCTGAAATTCAGTTCATTTTCGCAAAATAGCATCTGTAGGAAAAATGGGTATGTTTGTAACCACTGTAACTTAATTTATAAATAAATTTTATTGAACTGGCTTTTGTCGGAAAAAAAAAGGATCAACTACGATAGAAAACCATTACAATGCTGGAATTATGCTTACAAATACTACACATCTGTAATGACAGCCTTTAGCCTTGCCTAAACATTTTTGTAAATTTCATGATTTTTTCACCATAATCACAAGTTTCATCATCTTAATTTTTGTTTCACATATTGTTCATTATCATATTTTTCAACATAAAAAAAAAAAAGATCAGAAGGATGTTTGCTCCATTTTAACGATTTGAAACAGAAAGAACGTAAATTATTAAGTGTGCAACTGACATAAAACACACTGGTGACATTCCAAAAAGTGTTCACTCTTTTAAGCAAGCTATCAATAGAGAATATTGTGTCTAATCCAAAAGTATATGAGCTACTGGTGCTTGTGTTAGGAATATGCAAAGTCACTAAAATATTTTCATACGGGATACAGCATGTATTAGTATGAAGTGGTCACGAATCAAGTGAGGAAGATCCACTTGGTCTCAAGAACCTGAACTCTCCATCTCCACTTATGTTCTGTCATCACAGACAACCACAGCTAACATTTCTTCTTTTACAGTGACAGAGGCCTTTTTTTAAGACCCTGCTTGGAAGTGCAGTGAACTTGCATGAATTTAGTAGAAGATGAGACATGCTTATCAGCAGCTTGCTTTCATTTAGTGGTTTGAAAAAATTATTCACTCTTTTTCCCAGAATGATAGAATCATTTTATATATATATATATATATATATATATATATATATATATATATATATATATATATATATATATATATATATATATATAAAACAAAGATGATGTGACTTACCAAATGAAAGTGCTGGCAGGTCGACAGACACACAAACAAACACAAACATACACACAAAATTCAAGCTTTCGCAACAAACTGTTGCCTCATCAGGAAAGAGGGAAGGAGAGGGAAAAGACGAAAGGATGTGGGTTTTAAGGGAGAGGGTAAGGAGTCATTCCAATCCCGGGAGCGGAAAGACTTACCTTAGGGGGAAAAAAGGACGAGTATACGCTCGCACACACACATATATCCATCCACACATATACAGACACAAGCAGACATATTTAAAGACAAAGAGTTTGGACAGAAATGTCAGTCAAGGCAGAAGTGCAGAGGCAAAGATGTTGTTGAATGACAGGTGAGGTATGAGTGGCGACAACTTGAAATTAGCGGAGATTGAGGCCTGGTGGATAACGGGAAGAGAGGATATATTGAAGAGCAAGTTCCCATCTCCGGAGTTCGGACAGGTTGGTGTTAGTGGGAAGTATCCAGATAACCCGCACGGTGTAACACTGTGCCAAGATATGCTGGCCGTGCACCAAGGCATATTTAGCCACAGGGTGATCCTCATTACCAACAAACACTGTCTGCCTGTGTCCATTCATGCGAATGGACAGTTTGTTGCTGGTCATTCCCACATAGAATGCGTCACAGTGTAGGCAGGTCAGTTGGTAGATCACGTGGGTGCTTTCACACGTGGCTCTGCCCTTGATCGTGTACACCTTCCGGGTTACAGGACTGGAGTAGGTGGTGGTGGGAGGGTGCATGGGACAGGTTTTACACCGGGGGGCGGTTACAAGGGTAGGAGCCAGAGGGTAGGGAACCTCTTAGTTCATCCCTATGAAATCCCCAAACCTTCTTCCCTTTTTTTTAAATAACTTACCGACTAAAGTGGCATCATTGACAGGAGCAGAAAGGCACATAGAAAGTACGAAATCAAAAAACAAAAAAGTCCTTCAGAGACACTCCTCCCCCCCCCCCCCCTCTCTCTCTCTCTCTCTCTCGCTCGCGGTGTTTTCTAGTGCTGCTGCTAGTCTGAATTTTTCATTGTTGTTTCACATATTACTGTTTAGCGATTCAAAGCAACAATCATTACAGATTTATTTCAATGTATGAGTCCTAGCAAGAAGGCTAAAACACCCTTCTGATTTTTTTTAACATTGAAAAGTGAAGGTATTATCTGAAATAAAAATTAAGATGGTGTAACTTATGATTTTGGCGAATGGGGGGGGGGAGTCTTTAGAAGTAGCCATCATCATCATCATCACAGACTTGTAAATATTTGCATGCATAAATCCAGCATTATATTGAAAATTTCATCTTTCCAGCAACACCAAATTGAATAAAACTGATTAATAAATTTAAAAAGCCACCCCGTCTCTCTATGTCAGTTTCAAATTTCAAAATGGTCTCCCTAAATATAGTTTTGATCAAAAACTTCTGGAAATAATATTTTAACCTCCTTTTACAACATACTTTCTTATACCAAAATTTCATCTACATCTGTGATAGGAGGGCAACAGCCACTGGGTGCTTTCATGTGAAATAGGCAATAACCACCACCACCACCACCAATTGCTATGTAACAGTGGTCCTACGCAATTTAGCTGCCTGGATTCCAATCAGACTGTGAGTTGCTGTTCCCACAACTATATATAGTCCACCTTGACTTTTCATATACTATTTGATCCATAACTGCCCCCCCCCCCCCCCCCCCCGCAAGAACCCATTCCCCACCCTATCCTTTGGTCTGTCCATGGCATTTCTTGAACCAGTCATCTGATAGGTTTCTTCATCCATGCAATATGCACTGGAGACCGCAATAACCGAAAACTTCCCATTTGAGAGTACGGTCCAGCTCTATATCCCTTTAAAAGAGACTATCATATGAATTATGTCTTTTCACAATTAAACCCATAAAATTAATAATTTGTATCTTCTCATATACGCTGCTGTAAAGGTCAAGCTCTCACATGTTACAAGTAAAATCTTAATAAAGAAGCAGGAAATATTAATGAGACACTGATTTATCAGACTGTTATATTCTTGATCAAGTGTGCCACAGTGTGCTTGTCTTGTTTTCTTGAACTCCTCTCATGTTTCAATCTAACCACATTAAATTAGATTGGAGGCACTGATACCCATACACACTCCAGAGATCCACACAATATCCTCTCAAAACAACTTAGAAGCAATTGAGGAAAACTTTAATTGTAGCACTGTGAACAAGAACCTGTGACTGACAAAACATTGGTTTAATTAACTGCATGAAAATGACAGTGCTTAACGAAAGCTTTATATAAATATAACTATTATTTACAATGGAAACTCCAGGTAAGAATATCAACAATGTAGGAAAAGGTAGACTGCTACTTACCGCAAAGAAGACACGTCAAATTGCAGGCAGGCACGATTAAAAGACACAGCCTTCGTCAGTGAACACACACACACACACACACACACACACACACACACTCTCGACCCCCCAACTCCAGCATCTTGGGCCAGAATGCAACATCACGTGGGATGCAAGCAGTAATCTAGAGGGGGTGGGGAAGGGGAAGGGATAGTAGTGCAAGGATGGGGGGAGAGACAAAAGATGTACGGTGGAGTTTGCAGGGCTCAGACTGTAAACAGGTGCAGCGTCACGAGGTTGTTGGGCAGGAAGGTGGGGAAAAAAGTAACAAAAAAGGAGTGGAGTGGGCGAAGGTGGATGGATGCATTGGCACAACAATGGAAATAAATATGGTGGGAGACATGAATGGGGAGGATATGGTAAGACAGAGAGGGTGGAAACTGTTGGGTGGAGGGTGTGGGGACAGTATGTTACCATATGTTGAGGCCAGGATAATTATAGGAGGGGAGAATGTGTTGTTAGCATAACAATCATCTGCGTAGTTCAGAAAAGCTGGTGACGGAGGGAAGGCTCCAGATTGCTCAGGTAGTGAAGCAGCCATTGAAATCAAGTGTGTATGTTCAGCTTTGCTCTTGGCCACAGTTTGGCAGTGGTTGCTCATTCTGGTGGACAGCTGGTTGGTAGTCATACCAATACAAACAGTTTTGATTACCTATTATCGTGTCCTGAAATTACAGACATCCTACCTGAGATACTTC
The DNA here is from genome assembly GCF_021461395.2 of Schistocerca americana. Taxonomy (NCBI): domain Eukaryota; kingdom Metazoa; phylum Arthropoda; class Insecta; order Orthoptera; family Acrididae; genus Schistocerca; species Schistocerca americana. Next base: position 394,208,381 of record NC_060126.1, on the reverse strand, counting down.
CCATCCTTCCTAAAGTGGTGTTCCGTCACCCACACAACCTTCACATCATCATACTACATCCCTATACTGCTCCTAATCCCAACCACTTGCCACAAGGATCATATCCCTGTTGAAGATCCAGGTGCAAAACCTGCCCAATCCACCCACCCATCACTTCCTATTCCAGTCCTGTCACAGGTTTATCCGACCCCCTCAGGGGCTGGGCCACTATGAAAGCAGCCAAGTTATTTACCAGCTCTGCTGCAATCATTGCCCAGCTTTTTATATCGGTATACTATCAACCAGCTGTTCACCAGGATGAACGGCCACTGACAAGCTGTGGCCAAGAGTGAAGTAAACCACAACATGCAGCTGAACATAATACACTTTATTTCAATGGCTGCTTCAGTACCCGAGCCATGTGGATCCTTCCCTCCACAACCAGCTTTTCTGAGCCGTGCAGATGAGAGTTACACTTACAGCACATTTTCCACTCCCGAAATTATCCCAGCCTCAACTTAAGGTAACATACTGTTTCCACACTCTCCACCAAACAGCTTCCACCCCGTCTGTCCTATTGTCTCCTCCCCATTCTTGTCTTCCTCCCCATTTTCGTCTCCCACTCTGTAGCCCTCTGCCAATGCGTCCACCTGTCTTTCTCCGCTCCTCTCCTTTTTCCCCCACCTCCCTGCCCTACAATCTCCTGACGCTGCACCTGTTGGCCGCCTAGTCCCTGCACACTCCACCAGTTAGCATTTGTCTCTCTCCCCACCCATACACTACTATGCCTTCCTCTTCCCCACCCCCTCCAGATTGCTGCTTGCATCCCACATGATATTGTGCCAGTCTGCAACTTGATGTGTCTTCTTTATGATGTAGCAAGCTATCTTTTTCTACACTGTTAACTATTATTTGCAATAAGTAAATAAAATAAGTTAAAGGAGAGAGGTAGGTAGGAAAATGCTTGACATGTCGTTACAGAAAAAAGAAAGTTTCAATTGGATGCGGCCAGGAAGGAGAACATCTGTCTCTTCTTCAACTGAGACATCCAAGCATCTGCCTCAACTTTTTTGGAATACTAGAGAAGAACTGCATCTGATTGAGTACACTGAGATTGAACTCAGCTGCTCCCAAAAGCCAGTCCAGTGTGATTTTTGGCTCTGCAAAACCTGTGAAGGTCCATGTAATTACAGCCAACATACCACCTCCAAAATCTCCTGAACCTGTAAGATTTATTTTCCTAATGTGAGAGCAGATTCCAGATGCATTCTCCTAGAGTGAGACCATACTAATTTTTTGTCCATTGGGGGGGGGGGGGGGGATGCTGCTGCGAGAGCGCATCACGCACACAGCAGAGTATGGACCAGCTAACGTACGTAGTGAAGGTGCAGCACGCATACTTCAGAGGTCATTTCACGCGCATGTGGTGTCCGTGAACTCGGCACCAGTACACGGTTGTCGGGGGCCTATCATATGTGCACAACATGCGTGTGTGGGACATAAGTGTAAAATGTGCTTACCCGAAGTTTGTGTATCCTGTGCCATGCAATGGTTGGCCACGTACAGATGAAACAGTTTTGAACCATTGTAACGTGTTCTACTTTCATGGCCACAAATAGGATACAGACATAAAGGATTACGAAACGAACCGATTTGTATTGTAAATGTTACGTTATATTTAAACAGACATATGTAGTTCAGACTACATATGAATAGGACATAGGCATTAATTTACATCATCCTGGATGTTTTTACAATGATTGTGAACTAGCATCTCGATATTTGGTGTGAAATTACTAGTTATTAGGTGCACTGCACCAGTCATATGAGCATCAGTAAGACCACTCCTAAGCTTCGATTTTGTCAGTTTCATTGCGGAGAAAATACTTTCGCTCAAGTATGTTGTTCCAAAAAAACTATATACACGAGCGGCTATTTTAAATAACAATGGAAACTGTTAACGTGTGAAACATTTGTAAAAGTTTTCCAAGGTTTCTGCAGTGTGAAACTTCTCCTTCAGCACACGTTTACATTGAAAGTCTATGAGATCCAACTGAATTTCGGAAGGCACATTTTCAACATTAACTGCCAAAGGAGTCACAAATAGGTTGACATTGCATTCCAGTCAATGTAAGTCTTCAAACCCACTAGACTGTAACATCGTTACAAAGCCATCAAAAATTTCTTTGAGCCCCTCCTGCTCCGAATTGTTTTCACTAACTACTAGTGCAACGCTCGGGAAGTGTACAGCCGACATTTCTGACAGTTGCTTTGCCCACAAAAGCAGTTTTCTCCTGAAAGCCAAAACAGGGTCAAACACTTTGCTAATTACCTTATTTCAACCTTGCAAAGCTTCATCCACACTATTCAGATGCTTGGTTACGTCAGATAAAAACGCAAAGTCTAAAATCCACTGAGAGTCTTCCAATTCTTGCACCGGTTTTCATTTCGCATCCATGAATAACGCCGTATCTTTAGGTAAATTAAAAAATCGTTCTAAAACAACACCTCCACTCAACCAGCGTACTTCACAAAAATATGGAACATCACCATATTCACACTAGAGATCTGCCAGGAACGATTTGAATTGTCTGTGTCCCAAATTCTGCGATCTGATAATGTTAACTTTTTATAACCACGTGTATGACGCCAACCAGTTTGGCACATTTTGCTAGCAAACTAAGACTGTGAAGAACGCAATGCACTGCTGGTAGTTCCCACTGAAAACTGACGGCTTTCACCCATTTTTTTGCATAAAAGCAATGACACCAGAATTACGACCAATAATTGCAGGAGCCCCATCTGTCGCAATCTATGAAAGTTTTTCCCAACACAGCTCGTATTTCTCTACTATATGTTCAATGTGTGAAAATATATTGTTGGCCATTGTTTTTTAACACATTGGCATTAAATCGAGGAGTTCCTCAATCACATTAAACTGAACATCAACTCCTCGCAAAAAGACTGCAATTTGAGCAACATCACATACATCAGTGTTTTCGTCCAATGCTAATGAAAAGACCACCAAATCTTTGATCCTGTTTCTCATATGACCTTCCACATTGTGTGCCATTTCTACAATGTACCTGCAAGCCATTCTCCGTGAAAGAGGAACAGTTCCAAAAACAGGAAGACATGCTGGGCACAAAACTGTTGCGACGGCAACAAAACATTCTTTCACAAATTCTCGAATGCCGAAGGGCCGTTCTGTTTTAGCTATTATAAGAGCTACATGATAGCTTAGTGTCATCGCTGCATCATTGTGGATGATGAGGTTTTCGTACATTAAATATTTACAGGAAAAGATAAAAATGATGGAAAATGCACATAACATATTATTAATAACAGTAATAATGTGAATCAAAGTCATAATTATCCACTTGCATTCATAAGTCTTTCTCCTTTTTCCATTTCAGTTTGATAAGACTGGCTTTTCTTTCTTCATTATTGAAACAGACTATACCCTTCTCGTGAAGCAGTTGATAATGTCACATCACATTGTACTTCTTCCATGAAGACAATGTTGCATTGCAAATCATTTACCGAGGTCAGCTTTGCGTTCCAATAAAAAGTACTCTTCTTCCCACTGCGGATTACAGATCAAAGGACTTACGTTTCAACGATTTTAACTCCTCCAAAGCCATTTTCCACCTAGTAGTTCTGTTTTATCACAAACACCGAATGCGATAAAACGGCGGTAAGTAAACGGACCTAGTGGCTCCGCACGGTGCAGTGACGTACGTGGCTAGGCGAGTAGATGGTGGGGGTACTGCTGGCTGGTGGGAGAGCCGAGGGCAGGCCTTGCGGACATCTGCGAGCACCCGTGGTTGCGAAACTGTATTTGCCCAGCCCTGGATTAGATTCTGATCCAACCTAACCTGCTTGCACCCGTCAAAAACTGACGAATGAGATCGGGTGCACCATGACCACACTGTCGTCTGATAGCATCTGATCACAACAAAAAATAACCAACACTCATTCACAACTTACAGCAAAAACATCGCAACATACACAATACTACACTAAGCATCTAAACACACACAGAATCAGCTCCCAGACGTATGCTCTACAAACTTATCACAGTACTACTTGACAAACAACTGTAATAAGGAGCTGGACATACTAATTCAGATAGCAAAAACAAAGCACATGAAATGGTGAGATGGCAATGGTTCTTCACAAAATAAAAACGTTAATATAATTTATGTTAGTAAAGTTATGCATAGAAGGACAGAAAGAATACATAAGCAAGAAGGAATGACACAAGCAAGAAGGAATGACACAAGCAAGAAGGAATGACACAAGCAAGAAGGAATGACACAAGCAAGAAGGAATGACACAAGCAAGAAGGAATGACACAAGCAAGAAGGAATGACACAAGCAAGAAGGAATGACACAAGCAAGAAGGAATGACACAAGCAAGAAGGAATGACACAAGCAAGAAGGAATGACACAAGCAAGAAGGAATGACACAAGCAAGAAGGAATGACACAAGCAAGAAGGAATGACACAAGCAAGAAGGAATGACACAAGCAAGAAGGAATGACACAAGCAAGAAAGAATGACACAAGCAAGAAAGAATGACACAAGCAAGAAAGAATGACACAAGCAAGAAAGAATGACACAAGCAAGAAAGAATGACACAAGCAAGAAAGAATGACACAAGCAAGAAAGAATGACACAAGCAAGAAAGAATGACACAAGCAAGAAAGAATGACACAAGCAAGAAAGAATGACACAAGCAAGAAAGAATGACACAAGCAAGAAAGAATGACACAAGCAAGAAAGAATGACACAAGCAAGAAAGAATGACACAAGCAAGAAAGAATGACACAAGCAAGAAAGAATGACACAAGCAAGAAAGAATGACACAAGCAAGAAAGAATGACACAAGCAAGAAAGAATGACACAAGCAAGAAAGAATGACACAAGCAAGAAAGAATGACACAAGCAAGAAAGAATGACACAAGCAAGAAAGAATGACACAAGCAAGAAAGAATGACAGAAGCAAGAAAGAATGACATAAGCAACAAAAAACCTGAGATTAAAGATTGTACAGTTTACACCAGTAAGTTAAAGTGTGAGAAGTGTTGGTGATCCAAGCAAACAAAAGCAAGCAAGGAAAAAACATCATTACAGTGACCACTGAAGATGTTTTAAAATAAAGGGGAACACGTTTGGTTTTAACAAGACTTTCATTACAGTCTCAAAAGACAGTATTTAACTTATGTAATTAGTAATAATTAATAGTTTTTTTCCCTGCACATTACATTCTTGGTGCAAGTCTTCTGCAACTGCAATGATCTTAATTCAGTTTTCCACACTCCCCTACATTCCCATAACTTTCAACATACCTGCAAAGTGAATCTCCAACTTTCACAACACGACCAGCTGTATCTTCTGCCACAGAACTAGTGTCTCGCACTGCTGGAGGGACTACAGAGGCATCAACGTCACCATCAACAGGACTCCATGAAGGTTCATTTTTCACTCTTGCAGCTACAGGTGGAGGCCCAACCCATTCACCAGGAGTGGCAAATGGCAATCTGGAATTTTTATCAGTTTCTCTGATGCCATCAGCACAACGCTGCTGTGGTCCCTTTCGTGAAACCGAAGCACCAGCAGTTTGAGTGTTGCTAGTCTCAACATGTTCACAATTTTCCTTTACCTACAAGGACAAGCAACAGAAAATAGTTCATTCAGTTTACAGCAATTAAACTGGTAATTCAATTACTACATTCAATCACTGCAATAGGTGCAAGGAAGGCAGCAGGGGTGAACAGAATAAGTGGAGAAATACTAAAAATGTTTGAGTGTGCGCTGTGCCTGACCTAAGATTCCTGTTTGAGTTCTTTATAAATAATAGTGTGCTCTCAGATGAATGGAAAGAAGAGGTACAGGGTGTTTCAAAAATGACCGGTATATTTGAAACGGCAATAAAAACTAAACGAGCAGCGATAGAAATACATCGTTTGTTGCAATATGCTTGGGACAACAGTACATTTTCAGGCAGACAAACTTTCGAAATTACAATAGTTACAATTTTCAACAACAGATGGCGCTGCAAGTGATGTGAAAGATATAGAAGACAACGCAGTCTGTGGGTGCGCCATTCTGTAAGTCGTCTTTCTGCTGTAAACGTGTGCTGTTCACAACGTGCAAGTGTGCTGTAGACAACATGGTTTATTCCTTAGAACAGAGGATTTTTCTGGTGTTGGAATTCCACCGCCTAGAACACAGTGTTGTTGCAACAAGACGAAGTTTTCAACGGAGGTTTAATGTAACCAAAGGACCGAAAAGCGATACAATAAAGGATCTGTTTGAAAAATTTCAACGGACTGGGAACGTGACGGATGAACGTGCTGGAAAGGTAGGGCGACCGCGTACGGAAACCACAGAGGACAACGCGCAGCTAGTGCAGCAGGTGATCCAACGGCGGCCTCGGGTTTTCGTTCGCCGTGTTGCAGCTGCGGTCCAAATGACGCCAACGTTCACGTATCGTCTCATGCGCCAGAGTTTACACCTCTATCCATACAAAATTCAAACGCGGCAACCCCTCAGCGCCGCTACCATTGCTGCACGAGAGACATTCGCTAACGATATAGTGCACAGGATTGATGACGGCGACATGCATGTGGGCAGCATTTGGTTTACTGACGAAACTTATTTTTACCTGGACGGCTTCGTCAATAAACAGAACTGGCGCATATGGGGAACCGAAAAGCCCCATGTTGCAGTCCCATCGTCCCTGCATCCTCAAAAAGTACTGGTCTGGGCCGCCATTTCTTCCAAAGGAATCATTGGCCCATTTTTCAGATCCGAAACGATTACTGCATCACGCTATCTGGACATTCTTCGTGAATTTGTGGCGGTACAAACTGCCTTAGACGACACTGCGAACACCTCGTGGTTTATGCAAGATGGTGCCCGGCCACATCGCACGGCCGACGTCTTTAATTTCCTGAATGAAGATTTCGATGATCGTGTGATTGCTTTGGGCTATCCGAAACATACAGGAGGCGGCGTGGATTGGCCTCCCTATTCGCCAGACATGAACCCCTGTGACTTCTTTCTGTGGGGACACTTGAAAGACCAGGTGTACCGCCAGAATCCAGAAACAATTGAACAGCTGAAGCAGTACATCTCATCTGCATGTGAAGCCATTCCGCCAGACACGTTGTCAAAGGTTTCGGGTAATTTCATTCAGAGACTACGCCATATTATTGCTACGCATGGTGGATATGTGGAAAATATCGTACTATAGAGTTTCCCAGACTGCAGCGCCATCTGTTGTTGAAAATTGTAACTACTGTAATTTCGAAAGTTTGTCTGCCTGAAAATGTACTGTTGTCCCAAGCATATTGCAACAAACGGTGTATTTCTATCGCTGCTCGTTTAGTTTTTATTGCCATTTCAAATATACCGGTCATTTTTGAAACACCCTGTAGTAACACCTGTATACAAGGGGAGAGGAACAAGGGACAAGAGACAATGTCAAAAACTGCAGACCAGTTAACCAGTAATGTAAGTAAAATATCTGAGAGACCATCGATAAATATAAAGGGTGTCCCACTTAAAGCCAGCATACCTCACATATCGGTTAATTATCTCTAGTTGAATTTCCTGTGAAGTGGCAACAGTGTCTCGAAAGTTGGCTACACTGCATTTTAATGCAAAGTTGAGTGCAGCTGTGTGTGTTCACACATCAGTAGTTGTGAGCAGCTCATGCAGTTAGAGAACTGGCGCAGTTTGCATTAGAACAGTGAATTGATACAGTGAAGTGTTACGTTAACACAGGCTCCATCAAGGAATGTAAAGAAATGTTTCAAGTGAAGTGTCCTGGTAGGAAACTTCCCATAACCAGCACTATTCGAGATCGGTACAAGGTACAGAGAGTTGTAGAATCTGTTCAGAATGAGCAGAGGAATAGGTGACAGACACTGAGGAACCCTGAAACTCCAGGCAGAATTCGCATGGACATTATAAGAAGTACCAAAAGTCAGGAAGGAGGTTATCGCATAAGGCTGGTGTATCTCTTACATTGTGTCATCATGTACTAAATAATATGAAAGGAACAGCCTTTCATGCGAGTGTTGTGCAATAGCCGAAATTTGAGTATCAGGAGATAAAGAGTTCATTATTTCGACTGACTTTTAATATCACTTGCTAATGGTTACTTGGACCCCTTGCTTTACTTCATGTCAGATGAGGCCTGGCTTCATTTGTCAGATTATGTAAACTACCAAAATTGCAGATAACAGTCAAAGGACAACCCACAAATTCTGCACAAAGACCCTCTCCACTCAAAGATAAGCATTTGGCATGCGCTGTCCAGCATGCTTGTTATTGGCCCCATATTTTTCAATTGCACTTTGAAACATTGCAACATATTTAAGAGCTTTTTGACTCTTTCTACACACAATTAACATATGCAGACAAGCACGTCAGTAAAGGTCCCCAGACTTAACATTGTGTGACTTATTTATGGGGCACACTAAAAAGCAAAGTGTATGCTTACAATCCTCATACAACAGACGATCTTAAATGCAACATTACCACAGAAATTAATATCACACCTGCAGAATTACAGCGTGTTGCCGGTAATGTCGTCACATGAAGTCAGCAGTGCCTGGACGCCCATGATCATGAGTTCCAGCATCTCTTCTAAACAAGTAACTGTTTTTAATGTTCCTTTTGCCTATTCTTTTTTAGTTAGTTCACTGTTACTTGAAAGTTGGATATAATGCGTACTGAATTTCTGTGGGACACCCTGTACAATGAATGTTTGCAGGGAAGTGGGGCACTGGTTTAAGAGACAAAATGAATTCACAACACAGCTTTCATGTGATTCATAGCTAGTTGGCTTTCAGTAGGAAGTGGCTGACAGGACACGGCAATTTGACTGCACAGCCACTGATCTTTCCAAAGCCTTAGATAACGTAAATGGCATGGTACTGCAAACAAAACTGCAAGGGCTGGGATGGAAGAGTAGTATGCTGGATGTCAGAATATCTACAACACAGAAAAGAGAGTGTGAAGGTATGAGACTTCAGATCGGAGGTAGCGACAATAGAGAAAGGTACATCACAAGGCAGTACATTATAGCCATCACTGTTTCTGATAATGACTATTTGCTGTCGATACAGTAGTTTACTAGGAAGTACAGAACTTTGAAAACTGTGAGATTCTGGAGAAAGGTTTTGAAGTCATCAGAAACTGGATCCCTAGAAATGGGACGTTAGCAAAAGCAGAGAAGAGACTACTCAAGCAACAAAATAAAGAAAAATTGTGACTGATAGAAGAAGATTTGTTTATAAACAAACCTATTAATAGAAATGCTGGTGTCACATCACGTGATAAGCTGGCCCACGAGCTTAAATAAGAACACGAAATAGGCTCGTAGGTCACGAAAGATTGCCCACGCCTGTTACAGACAATAGGAAAAGGGTACATTTTATTGTACAAAAATGTATAATAATCTAAGGATATAATGTATTCACAAGATCTAAAACGTCATGTTCACCACCTTACTGACAGAATATTTATGAGCATATAAAATTATAAGTGGTATTGTAATATGAACCTTCAAACGACAAACTGAGTCCTTCATGTCTTTATACATGAGAAAAATACTGGAGACCTTAACACTTTGAAGACTGGCCACTTACAAGAATTTTGGGCCTAGAAAGGCAGCCATTTATGTCATTATTTAAAGCATTACTGACACATATGTAATTGATATATTGTAAGGAGTAACACACACTAAAAAAGATCAAGCTTTAAGATTAATTTTTCATGTTTACTTTAGTCTTCGACAGTCTATAAATTTTAAAATAATTACATTTACCAAGAAAAAATTTACATAAAACTCAAAACAGCTTTTTCTACCAAGGAATAAAACTGTACTATAAATTACCAAAAGAGATTAAGGTAATTGCAAAAATACACTTATTTAAAAAAGCAGCTAAAAAGTACCTGTTATGCAATATATTTTATACATTGAAGGATTACTTAGACAAAACAGAGTTGGGGTTTGGTTAAAAAAAAAGTTATACAAATAAATAAAAATAATAATTATAAAACATCCAACATTCCACATAACACCTTCACACTATGTTTTTCCCTTCTTTTTTCCTTTTCTAGAAAAACTTATCCCCAATCTATGGGTAGCACAATACTAACACCTCAACATCTCACTTATTATAGAGGGATGCTGACTCAGTCTTTCTGTATAGCAAATGGGGAGTTACAGTACAGAAAATGGCCCAGAGATCACTAGTGTGTGTGTGTGTGTGTGTGTGTGTGTGTGTGTATATAAAGTGTTACGAAACAATGTGTGTATAGCATGTGCAGTGAGGCATTACATTATCTAATAAGTTATTTGTAAAGAAAGTATTGTATACCAGGAGTAAATCTAATGATTGTCTAACTAGAAGTCTGTAAGTGTACGTGTATGTGTATACGAATTAGCTTATTTTAATTTATTTGGTATAAACTTGTAAATAGTTTGACATGTCCTACAACCTTGTAAAAAAGGATCTACGGATGAATAAAGCTGCTGCTACTACTACTACTACTACTACTACTACTACTACACCAGGAAGTATCACCACCACCCTTTCAAAAAGCGCGAGTTGAGTTATTGAGCAAATTTAATCTTCTCGAGGTTTCAAAATTATTTCCTCACTCAAGAAATATGATGTATTTGTAGCAGAATTACAGCCAACTGTAAAGCCTAATGTGTACACACCCAAAATTATGCCATCATAATCAGTTATTGGCTCAGCGATTCACAACAGCAACTGTTAGGTTCGCTAATGTTTCTTTCTATGTAATTCTAGAAACTGACCACAGAAGGCAGCAACTGCCAAAGGACAGGTAGCAAGATGCCTATACATTGTTCTCCTATGAAATGAGTGCAGTTTTTGAGCGACTGGTGGCTCACATCGAGCAAATCGTGACCCAATTTATACTTGGGTGCAGTATTTTGAACACAGCATTGTGGCACAACATATGTTCGGGCTTGGTTACCAATTTCTTAAAACTGTAAGCATACATGACTTATGTTTCTTATGACTACAATGTCAATGCGTCAAAACTGGAATCAGTTCTCATAAAAATACTTGGTTGTAACAATTTGTAGAGATGGAAAACAGAATAACCTCATAAACTCAAGTGTTAAGTAAAGCAGGTGGCAGACTTCATTAGTAGGACACTTGGAAAATGCAATCAATCTAAAAAGGAAATTGCCTAAACTCGTACAACCTACAGTAAACTATTTGCTGAACTGTATGGGACCCATACCAAATAAGACTAACCAGGAATGTGCAATGCATAATAGTAGAATGAATGGTCACAGGTTTGTTTGATAATCTTGAATATGCTGAAAGACCTCAACTCATGGACACTTTAGACATCAACTACTGCATCGAAGCCTACTTCCAAAGTTTCAAAAAACAGTATTATGAGAGGAATTCAAATAAGGTACTGTCAACAAACTGAACAACCTTGAAAAAATTGCTTGTGAAGTACCAATGAAGCGCCAGACAGTGAAAGCTTGGGTATATACTGAGAAAGAAAATGTTTTAATCCAATGGATACACTAAGTTAGCTCTATGTCAATCACTAAGTGGAGCAGTAATTCAAGCTATGGCTCCAGAATGAGGGAAATGAAAACCAAAAATGTTACTAAATCTATCTACAGATTAGTTCGATAAGTTTAAGGGATACACTGGAACTCTTCACATACAATTTGGTTTGTGAAGCCAAATCTCTGTATGAAGGCAATGTTACTACAAGGAAAAATGGGATGCTATGAAGAGTGTAGCATATTTAATGTAGATGAATTTGTACCCATTTTCAAACTTGTGCCTGACAAGTCTTCCACAATACAAAATAAAACTTTCCTTGGTGGAAAGCTCAGCAAAGACAGCGTGACGGTACTCACTTGTGACATTGCTGACATGATAGAGAAACAACATGATCACAACTGTTAAAGCTGCAAATCCTCAATGCTACAAACACATGCTTAAATTGTCACCTGAATACACGAATCTGTGACAAGCCTTTGTTACATGGATAAAAGCAATTATCAAAGGAAACTGCAAAACTATGCTTTTTAGAGACAGCTGTCTATAAAAAGCATAGTTTTGCAGCAGTTGTGCATGCGTAATTTGTGTGTGTGTGTGTGTGTGTGTGTGTGTGTGTGTGTGTGTCCCTTCCTTTCCTTCCTCCCAATAAAATCAGAAAAAAAACTTCCGCTTATGGATCAAGGAATTACTAGTGAGAAAAACTGCATTGTAAGCATCTCATTCCCTGGAATCTGCAAAGCTACGGAATGTCTCCTGCACTTTTATTTCAGCTGTGTGGATGGGATCCTGCAGAACGAAATCAACAAAAATATTTTTGGAAGGCCAGAATTTTTGAGGTGGATTTGTTAGTCAATTGCAGTTTTCGAGAAAACAGTTTCTATATCGTGCACAACTGACTACATAAATTTTTTATAACAGACAGATTCCAATGATGAAGGCTGGCAGGCAGGTCACAATAAGTTGGTGAAATTCCTTTAAAGACTTTTTTTCAGCTGATGATAATGTTAAGCTATCTCAATGATGCAAAAGATGATTATGTTGACAATCAGAGATGGAATGCAAATATAAGCCTGTTCCTTTGAAACATGAAGTCTTGGATGAGATTAGTATGGTATTCAATTACAATGATTTGCAGATGCATTGAATCTGCTTGACATTAACTGTATGCTTAATAATATACAAAACTTAACATTTAATTTCTGTGCTCCAGTAGTAGTAGTTTGTGTTTTATTAAACAAATTGATTAAAATTTGTTTGTAACTGCACACATTTCTTTTATCTGCCATCTCTTTATGTAGATGCATATTTACATTATTTCTTACAGAAGTAGCTGTTATGGTACTTTCTGCTTAAGATGTCTATGCTTCAATATGGGATTCACACACACTCTTAAGAGTGTCGTAGCAAAATTTTATTGTACACAAAAATTAAGTAGCGCAATTAACATACAATATGTAAGTGAAGAAGCAGTAATATGTAGAGCCTGAAACATATAAACCACCCATCATGAGAAGAAATACTAACTTGTCAACATTTCAGGTACTTAACACTTTGCCGTCCGCACGTCTCGTACAAATGTATTCGCCTGGCACCGGCAGCACTAGTTCGGATTACTTGGCTTGTCGCCGGCCATTTTTGACATTATTGGGAGATTATAAATTGTTAAGTTTTGCAAATTTCGTCGTTAGTTCTCTAAGATCACAACCCTGTTCCCCTACTTTCATCAATTTCGAAGATATACACACGTAAATAAATACATAATTTGTTTGTTTCATATATTTGTTTATTTGCATTGTCTTTGGTACTTTATACTTCTCTTTCGTATGATATGCAGCAAAACAGTCTCCAAGATGTAACGCAACTCCACAAGACTTGCACATTAAGTTTGTTGTTCTCCTTTTTTTGTTTTTGGAACATACATTGCAGTTCCTTCATTTTCGTTTATTTGTTTTGGGAATAAGTATTAGCTGGTGTTGCTTTATGTGACTACAAAGTCTGTCAACCGGATCATGAGATGTACACGATGTAGTGGCAAACCCCAAGTTTTGCTCATAAGCAGGAGCATGGTCTTTTATCCACTAATCGGACACTTTCAATTTTTTAAAAAATTGGGAATTCGGAGACTGCTTTGGTCCGTATTGAAATATTGCCATGTGCGGAACGCATTAAATAACGCGCAGTTAAAGAGGTACATACATACCTTTTCTGACTACTTTATAGTTTTTCTGTATACAGGGCAATAACTCAAATATTAGTCTGCCCTATCCACTCCTTTCATGTATATGTTGTAGTCTAATACACTTTCAGGTTTTTTTATTGTGTAATTGGTTTTTCTACATTTTATTTGAGTGACAGTCAAAGTGACATTATGTATTGTAGAGATCATTTGTATCGTTTTAGTTTTCGAAGCTCTCCATACCTGTGCGAGTACTTCACCTGTCAGCTGATGACAAGCTTCAAACACATAGGACTTCTGCGTGCTTTAATTTTTCCGGAAATCCTATATTTTGCTGTATCTTTCCACAAACTCTAATTTTCTTTTCAAGTAACTTCTCCGCAAGTTCTACACTGTTACAATAATTATCCATGTAGAGATGATGCCACTTTCCGTAAGTAGGTGTCTATAGTTCTACCACTGTTTTTGCTAAAGGCTGTCTAGCTCCGCTATATATCTTGAATGAGGAAATTTATTCCATACTCTAATCACACAGCATCCGAAAGAGTATGCCATATTTCTTAATTTTTGACGAATAGTAAACTTTAAAATTTAACTGTCCACGCCACGGTATCATTCCTTCATCAGTTGAGATGTTTTGACTTGGATTAAAGGTTCCTTTAAACTTTTTGGAAAAATAATCAATTATGAATTGCACTTTGAAAAGCCGGTCGCAATTAACCGGTTTATTGTTGTTGTCAGAAAAATGTAAAAATGATAATATTTGTCTGAATCGGTTGCGGGACATCGTTTTGCGACATATCAGTGTGTGTGACACCAGATTTGCTGACCAATAATCATCAATCCTTGATTTTTCACGATTCCCATAAGGATAGCAAGCCCAAACCATTTTCTAAGTTCGGGTCCCGTAACGTCAACAAATTTGGCATTTTTTAATTCAGTTTCTTCTATTGCAATTTTGACTGAAGTACTTGTTGGTTTCGTTGCTAATATATTCAAATAGATCGTTCCCCATATACAATTCTACGATATCCTCAACGCTCTGTGTATCTTTGGGAAATATGTTTGGACCGGGAGATCCTTCAAATTTATTATTGGTCCTAGGTAAATCAAAGTCTGATCACCGTGCAGTGTTGTCGTCTTCTGATTCATTTGAATCAATTGGCAACCGCAGCGTTCGCCGAATTCTTCTTGGACGTATTTCACTATCTTCTGGCGATTCTGCTTCACTTTCATATTTTTTATATTCAATGTGTCCTTCCCACTCGACCACGTCATCCATAACGTCAGCCAAGACGTCCGTGGATTCATCGTAAATAATTGTATCATCTCTTTCCGTCTGCCATGATGAAAGGGCATATACTTTTTGACGTGTGTAACTTATTATTGCCTAAACAAAACACAAACAGAATGCAAAAGATACTAAAGTGCTGTCACCAGTCACTGCACTATACTATGTCCACGACACCACTGTGTTGTCGCCGGCCACTGAGCGCTGCTATGCACACGACACAACTGTTGTGTCACCAGCTGTTGACCACTATTTCGTGCACAATGCCACTGTGGTGTCGCCAGATGGCATAGTATTAAGAGCAATCTTAGGCAATGAGATACTGAAGTGAGAAACATGAAACAGTGTTTCAAATCTCTACTCAAATGTGGGGGTTTAGAGTCGTATGAACTATCTACAATCTGGCCATACTGACATACCTGCTTCACCACTGTCTTAATGTTAAAGCTGGGAATTGCAGAATGAATATAAACAAACACTAAAAACAATGAGGTATCACAATTATCAGCAATATGAATTTGGTGGAAGCAGTGATAGTGTTTCTACTATTATAAAATTTTTGTTGCGTTCATCTCAAACAAGAATTTTATAGATACATAATTATAACTCTAATCCCCTCAAATTGTAGGTCCCTTAACTAGATGGATGGGCCATTTCACAGGTTGGAGGAAGGGGAAAAACTTCTCTTGTTCCCATACGACTAAATGTTTTATGTATTTATAATTCGTAAGAAACACAGAAAGTGTTTTATTACATTGAACAAAACTGTTATAAAAATATTGCAGATGAAACTTACTTCCTCAAGGGGATGGTCTAACATCACCGCAATTACACTAGTGTTATCAGCTCTCATCTGATTTTCTGACCATCGTTGCAAGGCAACATCCACCAGCTTTCTTGCAGGGTTAATCCAACCAAGTTTTTTCTATGGAGGACAAAATAAAATTTTTATTACTCACATACAGAATTGTAGATATTTAATGGCAACGTTAATTTGTGAAGATAATATATGTATATATGAATAATGAGGCACGTGAGAAATTGCCACATCATGAATGACATTTAAATATATTATTTCTGTGCTACTGACTGCATATGCAATGAATTTCATGGGCAGTATTCGCATATGTTGCTAAATGCACCTACAAAAGTATACAACTGTACCACACACAGTACAAGAGATTTTGACGTCAAACATCAAGATGCCAGGATCCACGAAAACAATGCCACATCATGTGTGAAATTTTAACACACTTATTCTTTACCGCTAAGACACTCAGTCAACTCAACCTCAGAAAGTCCCTGACATATGGCAGGATCTTTGACAGCTTTCAACTGTGAAGCACATATGGCTGTAGGCAAAAACGATAAGACATCTATGGAGCTGTGAAAGGTGTTGCCATAGGGACATTTACAAAATTGAGTTGTAGACACAGAAGACAGCTGTGAGTCAGCATACAAAAACCATCCACAATCATGTTTCTTAATTTTGATACAGTACTTATACATTTGTATATTATGCATATTTCTTTGTATGACTACTTCACAATTTCAAAGGTGTTTTCACGAATACACAGAAAAAAAAATAATTTTTTTTTTAATATTTCACTACAAACACAGTTCATTTTTTGCTTTCATTTCTAATAGAAAATTGGCACAACACTGCTGGGTTTGTCAGCTAGTATGAAATGAGTTTCACGCACTCTGCTCCTCCCTCTCTCTCTCTCTCTCTCTCTCTCTCTCTCTCTCTCTCTCTCTCTCTCTCACACACACACACACACACACACACACACACACACACTTATGCACACACACATAAAAAACCAAATACTTCTACAAAACCCAGTGCTAAAATACAGATTATAACTACGCAATAGCAAAATAATATAAAGGGCGCAGGCTGATGACTATGCACAAATATGAACACCAGCCATACTGAAAGCATATTAAAATCTTCTACTTAATAACCTACGTCTAATATCGTAGATTACACAGAACCTTAAAACATGAACCACATTCATTTCAGCATCTCCTAAAATAGAGGGCAGATCAGTTGGTAATACAAATGCAGCCTTTGACTCTTGATTACAGAAATACATTCAATTACAATGTGATGTACAGTGATTGGTACACTGCAAGTACTGCACGCTGGTGAGCCCTCTCATCATAGGAGGAATCCACGCATCCCAGGACAGTGCCCTACGCAATTGCACCCCCCCCCCCCCCCCAACCTCAGCTTCTTGTTCCTCAACTACAACCAACACTCCTCACACACAGACACAGGATCCTGCATCTTGACAGCAAAGTATAAGCATCCGTAACTGCTTCATTACCCTCATTTTCCCCGTGTCCTGATACCCAGCAGAATGACAGCTCCTTGCCCTGCCTCTGTAGGCATGTTGTGGATCATCTGAAAATATGTTTCTGCTGGGTACACATGACAGATAACATGAAGGGCTCCGAGGGAGTTTGTGCAGATGAGGACTTCGGTAGCATATCTGCTCCTCCGCCCTCAAGGTTGAATATACTTTGTGAATGCACTAGGTACGCGAATTTGAGAGTACAGTCTATAAATAAAACATTGCAGCTAATGGAATTCTGCTTATACTTACCAGTGTAAACCACAACATACATGCAGCGTTCAGATAAAATTCTGTAGAACATATATTTCAAAACACAGTCTTTATCAAGCAGGGTGGTGAACAACTCCAACTAACACAAATATGGTCTTCACTAAGAACCATTAGTACCTGCTCAGCACAAAGCCTGTCTGCCGTCGTCGCTTGTGGTTATTTAGTTATTTCTGAATAGTCACTCCACCGGAGGGCAAGCAATGGTATGGAATGCAGGTTACTTGCAGGCTAAACAAGTCACAATATGATGATCTGCTACCGGTTGAAGAGTGGTGACTCACTAGCCTCAACACAAGATGCTAGAAATTAGACTGATCTCATATGCCCCAGCTGCTGGCCTAATCCTCTCATAGTGAACAGCACTGATGATTGTAAAATACAATGGCCTTGCTAAGCCATAAAAGACAACTTAGCATATCGATAAAATCCATAAGGGTATCTGACTGTGGTCATTTTGTTATGTGAACCACTGTTTTGGGTACTATTAGGAGTGGACTCCATACGGATAGTTTTGCATACTTTACTTACAATAACAGCAAAAATGATTATTCATTTAACAGAATCACATGGTCAGAAACTAAGGAGATTACAGCAATTCAACAGCTGCAGGAACAGCTTTTGCTTGCCCTTTCATAATGCTATAATATAAAAACAAGAACGCCATGATGACAGTCGATCTTTGGAAAAGGTAATACACATTGTAAGCAATACTACTGTCAAAAATCATAGCTGGCTGATTCAGTAATTTCCCCAGTAGCTCAGAGAGCTAAAATTGAATCGAAGTTTTTACAACAGGAGTGTTAAGAGGAGTTAGAATGGAATTTTTTTTTTCACATTTTTGGTTTTTTATATCATCATAAAATTTGCAATTTTCCGTATATATATATATATATATATATATGTGTGTGTGTGTGTGTGTGTGTGTGTGTGTGAATATAATAGAGGGAAACATTCCACGTGGGAAAAATATATCTAAAAACAAAGATGATGTAACTTACCAAACAAAAGCGCTGGCATGTTGATAGACATACAAACACAAACATACACACAAAATTCAAGCTTTCGCAACCAACGGTTGCTTCATCAGTAAAGAGGGAAGGAGAGGGAAAGACGAAAGGATGTGGGTTTTAAGGGAGACGGTAAGGACTCATTCCAATCCCGGGAGCGGAAAGACTTACCTTAGGGGGAAACAAGGACAGGTATACACTCGCGCGCGCACACACACATATCCATCCACACATACATATGTGCGGACGTGTGCGCGCGCGCGTGTATACCTCACATGAGAAGTTTTTTTTTTTTTTTTTTTTTTTTTTTTTTTTTTTTTTTTTTTTTTTTTTTTTTTGTAATATAATCTAAAACGGTTGGAAATGTTAAAATTTTTATGTGCATTACTTCGAGATGTAATAAAATCAGTAATTCTTTATATAGAAGCCTGTGTTATAAAGGTTAAATTACATGTTTGTATTGGTCATCTCCAGAAGAGGATGGGCATCAGGTTGAGGAAGTTGAAACAAAGTTTGAGAGACAAGAAACTTTCTGATGGTAAAACCATAAGTGGCAGGTTTTTTTTTTTTTTTTTTTTTTTGTGGTTTTAGGGCGCACAACTTCAATGGTCATTAGCGCCCTGACTACTCTAAGAATGCACCGCGAGGCACAAGTTGACCACAACAACTAAAAGGGAAAACACGATAAAAGACAGACTGACAGGCATAGGATTAAAAAACAGCATCATCAAATGTCCTTAGCGAGGTGTGTCAAATTGATAAAACGAAGAACACGAGCAGCTGCTCGTGGGTCATCCGCTAAAATGGCATCGAAAGTATTTGGCAGGTTAAGATCGAGGCGCAGTGTGTTAAGATCTGGACAGGACATTAAAATGTGTCTAACCGTCAGCAAGTGCCCACATGGGCAGAACGGCGCCGGCGCAGCCGTCAGCAGATGGCGATGGCTGAACCGGCAGTGTCCAATTCTTAACCGGGCTAAAACGACCTCCTCCCGCCGAGAAGGGCGTGAGGAGGACGTCCAAGCCACGGGAAGAGGTTTTAAGGCCCGAAGCTTGTTGTCGGTAAGTGCAGCCCAATCGGCATGCCACAGAGATAAGATGCACCGACAAATCACCCTACTAAAATCGGACGAAGGGACGCAACAAGAAGCTGTTCGAGGCTGGAGGACCGCAGCCTTGGCCGCGGCATCTGCAGCTTCGTTCCCAGGGATACCGACATGGCCCGGAACCCACATAAAGCTAACTGGAGAACCGACGTCCACCAGCTGCTGAAGAGAGCGTTGGATCCGGTGTACGAAAGGGTGAACCGGGTACGGATCACTGAGGCTCTGGATGGCGCTCAGGGAATCTGAGCAGATGACATAAGCAGAATGCCGGTGGCGGCAGATGTAAAGAACAGCCTGGTAGAGGGCAAAGAGCTCAGCTGTGAAGACCGAACAATGGCCATGGAGCCGGTATTTGAAACTTTGTGCCTCGACAATAAAGGAACACCCGACCCCGTCATTGGTCTTAGAGCCATCTGTATAAATGAAAGTCATGTCGATGAACTTCGAACGAAGTTCCAAAAAACGGGAGTGGTAGACCGAACCGGGGGTGACCTCTTTTGGGAGCGAGCTGAGGTCAAGGTGAACGCGGACCTGAGCCTGGAGCCAAGGTGGCGTGCGGCTCTCGCCCACTCGAAAGGTTGCAGGGAGGGAAAAAGTAAGGTGTTGAAGGAGGCGACGAAAGCGAACGCCAGGGGGTAGCAGGGCAGAGACATACAACCCGTATTGACGGTCAAGAGAGTCGTCAAAAAAGGAACGATAAGACGGATGGTCGGGCATTGACAGTAGCCGACAGGCATACCGACAAAGCAGTATATCGCGCCGGTAGGTGAGTGGCAATTCGCCAGCGTCAGCATGAAGACTCTCTACGGGACTGGTATAAAATGCTCCGATCGCAAGTCGTAAACCCCGATGTTGTATGGAGTTGAGGCGGCGTAAGATGGATGGCCGTGCAGAGGAGTATACGAAGCTCCCATAATCCAGCTTGGAGCGGACGATCGACCGATATAGACGAAGTAGGACGGTTCGATCCGCTCCCCACGACAGACCACTGAGAACACGGAGGACATTTAAAGAACGGGTACAACGGGCGGCCAAATATGACACATGTGGAGACCAGCTAAGTTTCCTGTCAAATGTAAGGCCTAAAAATTTGGTTGTCTCCACGATTGGGAGAGCAACGGGACCGAGTCTTAAGGACGGTGGGAGAAGCTCTTTGTAGCGCCAGAAGTTAATACAGACCGTCTTCTCGGCAGAAAAACGGAAGCCATTGGCGACACTCCAGGAGTAAAGACGGTCAAGAGAACGCTGAAGACAGCGCTCCAGGACACGTGTACACTGCGCGCTGCAATAGATGGTAAAATCGTCCACGAAAAGGGAGCCTGATACATCAGCTGGGAGGCAATCCATTATTGGATTGATCGCGATGGCGAAGAGAGCGACGCTCAAAACTGAGCCCTGTGGCACCCCATTCTCCTGGCGAAAGGTGTCGGACAGGACAGAACCCACACGTACCCTGAACTGTCGATCCATTAAAAAGGAACGAATAAAAAGAGGGAGGCGACCGCGAAGGCCCCATGTATGCATGGTGCGGAGGATGCCCGCCTTCCAACAGGTGTCGTAAGCCTTCTCCAAATCAAAGAACACAGCCACGGTCGGGCGCTTCCGCAAGAAGTTATTCATAATGAAGGTCGACAAGGTAACCAGATGGTCAACAGCAGAGCGGCGCCTACGAAATCCACATTGTACATTGGTAAGTAGGCGTCGAGACTCGAGCAGCCAAACCAATCGAGAGTTAACCATTCGCTCCATCACTTTACAGACACAGCTGGTAAGCGAGATAGGTCGATAACTGGAAGGCAAGTGCTTGTCCTTCCCCGGCTTAGGAATCTGGACAACAATAGACTCGCGCCAGCATGCGGGAACATGTCCCTCAATCCAGATGCGATTGTATGTACGAAGAAGAAAACCTTTACCCGCAGGAGAAAGGTTCTTCAGCATCTGAATATGAATAGAATCTGGCCCTGGAGCAGAGGACCGTGATCGGCCAAGTGCGTTTTCGAGTTCCCGCATGGTGAATGGGGCATTATAACTTTCACAATTCGAGGAGCGGAAGTTAGGTGGCCTAGCCTCCTCTGCCTGTTTGCGGGGGAGGAAGGCAGGGTGGTAATGAGCGGAGCTCGAAACCTCTGCGAAAAAGCGGCCGAAGGCATTGGAGACAGCCTCAGGGGCCACAAGGACGTCATTCGCGACCTTCAAGCCAGAAACTGGTGAGTGGACCTTAGTGCCAGATAGCCGGCGCAGGCTACCCCAGACAACAGAAGAAGGAGTAAAACTGTTGAAGGTGCTTGTGAAAGCAGCCCAGCTGGCTTTCTCGCTTTCTTTGATAATACGACGACACTGAGCACGTAATCGTTTATAATTGATACAATTCGCCACTGTAGGGTGGCGTTTAAAAGAGCGTAAAGCACGTCGACGAGCACGTAAAGCGTCTCTACATGCTGCGGTCCACCAGGGGACCGGTACGCGACGTGGAGAAGAAGGAGGGTGAGGGATGGAATATTCAGCAGCAGCGAGAATGACTTCCGTGAGGTGTGCGACCTGACGATCGCAGCTTGTAAAGGTTTGATCCTGAAAGGTCGCCCTGGAAGAGAAGAGCCCCCAGTCTGCCTTGGAGATGGTCCAATTAGAGAAGCACGGAGAGGGGGTATGCTGCAGGAGATGGATAACACACGGGAAGTGGTCGCTCGAATATGTATCAGAAAGTGCATACCACTCAAACCGGCGTGCAAGTTGGGGAGTACATATAGAGAGGTCTAAATGGGAATAGGTGTGAGATGTGTCCGAAAGAAAAGTAGGGGCGCCAGTATTGAGGCAGACAAGATCGAGCTGGTTGAAAAGGTCTGCTAACAAGGAGCCCCTCGGGCAGGATGCTGGAGAGCCCCAAAGGGGCCCCGGTAACGGCAGATGACGATGGAGTGTAAACGGTACAAAAGGAAAACGTAAAAGTGGGGAGAGTAATGCGGATGGCAACTGCCTGCAGGCCGGTGTGCAACGTGATGGGATCGTAGTAAATATCATCCCGGACCAGCAACATAACCCCTCCATGAGCTGGGATACCTACCACAGGGGGTAGGTCAAAACGCACAGAGGTGTAGTGTGCCAAGGCAATTTGATCGCATGGGCGTAGCTTCGTTTCCTGGAGGGCTACGACAAGCGGACGGTGCAAGCGGAGCAGCAACTTCAAGTCCTCTCGGTTGGAGCGAATGCTGCGAATATTCCAGTGAATAAGTGCCATCGTAAGAAAAGAATGATGAGAGAAGTGGTCACCTCGAAGGCCGCTTAGGGCCTGGCTTCGAGCGAGCACTGCCGCCGCTATCAGTAGGCGGACAGTCATCGTCCATTGGGTCTATAGGGTCATCGGCCATCTCGGGAGGATGGCCGGGAGGGGGAGCTTCCTCCGCCAGTGAACGGCCAGATGTACGGCGACCAGCGGTGCGGCCAGGCGAAACGGATGACGGCCTGGGGCGGCAGCCGCTGGGTGGCGCAAGAGAAGAAATGCGCCGTGGCGGGGAAGGAGAACTGTGCTTCCTATGCGCCTTTTTGGAAGGACGTGTAGTGGAAGTACCGGTCGAAGGCTGGGAGGTCGAGGTACGGAGGAAGTCTGCACGGGATGGTTCCTTCTTGAAGGCCCGTGCATCTGACTTCGGTGTCTTCGTCTTAGCAGAAGCTGAGGAAGGTGCTCGTGTCTGTGGGGTGATGGGAGGAAGAGGAGACGTCGACCGCGCGATCTTAGCACTGGCCGAACGGACGACCGTGGTGCTGAAAGTCAGATCGCATGTCTGGGTTGCTACCTCCCGGGTAGTCCGAGGAGAGGCGAGGACAGTACTGTATTTCCCCGCTGGGAGCAGCGTGGGCTTCCTACTAGTCAATAGCTTGCGAGCAGCCGAGGTGGACACTTTCTCTTTGACCCGAATTTCCTGGATACAGCGTTCTTCCTTATAGACAGGACAGTCGCGGGAGGATGCGGCATGGTCACCCTGACAGTTCACACAACGAGGAGACGGAGGTGGACAGTCACCCTCATGGGCATCCCTGCCACAGGTGACACATTTAGCCGCATTGGAACAAGACTGTCGAGTGTGATTGAAACGCTGACACTGGTAGCAGCGCGTAGGTGTCGGGATATAGGGGCGAACAGAAATAACCTCGTAGCCCGCCTTGATGCGCGATGGCAGCTTAACACTATCGAAGGTCAAGAAAATTGTCCGGGTCGGTACAAGGTCATTGTTGACCTTTTTCATGACCCTATGGACAGCCGTCACGCCCTGCTCAGCGAGGAATGATTGAAGCTCCTCGTCAGTCAATCCGTCGA